>NC_090252.1:18254339-18264339 GCF_037325665.1 Littorina saxatilis | reverse complement strand
CACGGGATACCTCCAGCTTCGCTGGGATGAGCATTTATATAGCGCGACAACATAACTTTACAATTATGCTTTTTGCGCTTGACACATTTAAAATTAAAACACAGTTATACAAACATTTACATCTACATTCATAGTCAGCAACGCTTAATTAAAAGCATACACCATCAAACATACATTACAAAAGATTCTTCCACTAACTAAGTAATTAAGTAGATGTGCAACGCCAAGGCACTGCATACCCCAGCGATAGACAAACCTCTCTCTCTCTCTCTCTCTCTCTCTCTCTCTCTCTCTCTCTCTCTCTCTCTCTCTCTCTCTCTCTCTCTCTCTCTCTCTCTCTCTCTCTCTCTCTCTCAAACACACACACACACGAACACACACACACACACACACACACACCCAAGTTACACACGTACACACGTACACACATACACACTCACTCACTCACTCTCTCACACACACTTCACTGTACACACAAAACACACCCCCATACGCACAAATAGACAGACGGACATACACACCTTTACAAACAAACACACATACACACACACATACACTTACGCACACGCACAAACACAAACCAACCCACCCTCTCTCTCTCTCTCTCTCTCTCTCTCTCTCTCTCTCTCTCTCTCTCTCTCTCTTTATCTCTTATACAAACAGACACACACCCACACAAACACACACACACACAGACATGTACATACGCACGCATGTACGCACGCACACACCCACAGACACACACACCCACATTGACTCACACAAATCTCATACACACAATACACACACTCATACGCACGGTTGGCCTAGTGGTAAGGCGTCCGCCCAGTGATCGGGAGGTCGTGGGTTAGAACCCAGGCCGGGTCATACCTAAGACTTTAAAATTGGCAATCTAGTGGGTGCTCCGCCTGGCGGCTGGCATTATGGGGTTAGTGCATGCTAGGACTGGTTGGTCCGGTGTCAGAATAATGTGACTGGGAGAGACATGAAGCCTGTGCTGCGACTTCTGCCTTTTGTGTGGCGCACGTTATATCTCAAAGCAGCACCGCCCTGATAATTATGGAAACAAACAAACAAATACGCACATAGACAGACGGACACACACACCTTTACAAACAAACACATATACACACTCATACACACACAAACATACACACAAACTCATGCACACACACATTCACACACACACACACACTCCGGTTGGTCCGGTGTCAGAATAATGTGACTGGGTGAGACATGAAGCCTGTGCTGCGACTTCTGTCTTGTGTGTGGCGCACGTTATATGTCAAAGCAGCACCGCCCTGATATGGCCCTTCGTGGTCGGCTGGGCGTTAAGCAAACAAACAAACAAACACACACACACACACGTACACACACACTGTACATACGCACGCACACACACACACACACACACACACACACACACACACACACACATTGACTGACACAAATCTCATACACACATAACACACACTTATACGCACATAGACCGGCACGGTCCGCCTAGTGGTAAGGCGTCGGCCCCGTGATCGGGAGGTCGTGGGTTCGAACCCCGGCCGGGTCATACCTAAGACTTTAAAATTGGCAATCTAGTGGCTGCTCCGCCTGGCGTCTGGCATTATGGGGTTAGTGCTAGGACTGGTTGGTCCGGTGTCAGAATAATGTGACTGGGTGAGACATGAAGCCTGTGCTGCGACTTCTGTCTTGTGTGTGGCGCACGTTATATGTCAAAGCAGCACCGCCCTGATATGGCCCTTCGTGGTCGGCTGGGCGTTGAGCAAACAAACAAACAAATACCCACATACTGACATAGACAGTCGGACACACACACCTTTACAAACAAACACATATACACACTCATACACACACAAACATACACACAAACTCATGCACACACACATTCACACACACACACACACACTCTCTCTCTCTCTCAAACACACACACACACACACACACACACACCAAGTCACACACACACACACACACACTCACTCACACGCACTCACTCACTCTCTAACAAAAAACTTCATACACACAAAACACACACCCATACGCACATATGGACAGACGGACATGCACACCTTTACAAACAAACACACATACACGCACACACATACACTTATGCCCACACACACACTTACACACACACGAGTACAGACTCATGCACGCGTGCGCACGCACACACACACACACACACATACTGGTGTGAGCCACGTTATCCGGTCAGTGACTTTGCACAATCATTAAGATGCCGGGAAAAATGAGCAGAGTTTACAGGCCGATTCTGTCCAGATTTGAGATGAAACTTTATTTTGTAATTCTAAATGAAGTTGGAAAGAAATCATTCGCCTATTTTGAAACTTTAGCTAAGCTGACATTTTACATGAATAGAGATGCCATGTAGTGTATGTTGACATTTACTATCATAAAGTGGTCAAAAGGCAGCTTAACGGTGCTCCTACTAACACACACACACACACACACACACACACACTTTCGTATATTATAAACATAAATCATCCAAATTAAATATACCGGCCTCTTTCGGTCACATCGCTGCTCTTGCCGCTGCTCTCTCCAAACTACGGCGTCCATTTTCAGTGTCAACTGAACTTGTGGCGCGCCGAACTTGTGTGACCTTGTGTGAGGAATTTTACAGCGTATGCGCGGTCACGTGTTACGCAAGAGGTGTGTAAAAAACATGCATCCGTGACATTTTACCTCCATTTTCCTGCCTGACGTAAAACGAAACGAAACTTAATTTAGGGGTATTTATTGACCGTTTTATACGGCTTTTGACAATATTTTCCTATGCTGCCGGCAGGATATACCGACCCGGCATCCTTATGAGGGTGTGTAAACTTGCAAAAGGCAGCTTAACGGGGCTCACACAAACACACACACACACACACACACACACACACACACACACACACAAATACACACACACCACACACATACGAGTACAGACTCATGCACGCGTGCGCACACACACACACACACACACACACACACACACACATACAAATACACACACACACACACACACACACACAGTAACACTAACACATGTGCACAGAATGAACACAAACACACACACTGCGCGAGAGAGAAAGACTACAGGGAGGCATGACGTCATGATGCATTAATTGACGTCAAAGACTTTCGACCGTGACGTATTCTTCTTACGCGAGCTTTATCCATAGACTTGGAAACTACGGAATTTCTACCCGTCCAAAGCGGCCTGGGGTGGCGTTTGCTGAAAAAATGGGGGCGCCTATTTTACCCACCGTATTTTTGTTAGTATGGTCCCCATTTTTGGTGAACTTCCATCTCCAACTGTAGCACGTAGCCGGGCACAACGAATCCTTCTTTATCATGTATTATTCGGTGTGCACATTTCTCAAATCGATTACAGTATAGCGTTCACGGGATACCTCCAGCTTCGCTGGGATAAAAACATGAATAAAATAGGAAGTGAAAACAAGGAAAATAGCGTGGCTGCATTCTGTGCAGAGTTTGTTTTCGTATTTTTTTGGGCTGAAAGAATTTTTTTTTAGAATGAGAAAATAGTTATCCCCATTCTGCAGAGGAAGCAGCGATCGAGGCTGTTGAGTTCAGGTAATATTTCAGATAAAGGATTTATCTGGAAGAAAAAATATTCAAACAAAAGAGCGTATGAAAAAGTTAATAGAAAAGTAATGTGCCAAGAGACAAATCATGGAGGTCTGAAAATGATTAATGTCAAAGATGTACAAACATCATTTCTAATTTCATGGATTATGAGGCTGCTGGACGGAAGTAACGCAAAGTGGCAACAGATTCCATTAGCATCCTTTTTAAATCTGGGCGAACGCCTATGCTGTTTGCGCTCAAATGTGAGTGCAGAACATTTTAAAGGACTAGGTTCCATAAAGCAATATTTCTGGAAACAAGCTTTTATCACCTGGCTAAACAATAAACACAAGATCAAAAAAATAAGCAGTAATGAACAGCAGATAAGTGTACGCAATCAAACCTTATGGAATAATACAAATATAAGGTACAGGAAGCAAACGCTATACATGAATGACTGGATAAAGGCTAAAATATGCGTTGTTAAAGATGTCTTTAACGATAACGACATGTGCTCTTTTGAGGAAATATGTGAACGAACTGGATATAAACAGTCTCGCCTATTTGAATATAATGCAATACAGACTGCCATTAAAGCTCTATTATTGCGTGATACGGGTCAGGCCCGGTCTGATCATATGCCATTTATACAATTATCTCCACGCCAAATTCGCCTAAAGATGTTAAATTATGAGATAAAGGAGCCAAGCTCAGCTGGATTTTGGTCGAACAAATTAAATATTACATTAGAAGATAAACACTGGAAATTAGCTAACGAATGCTCGACAGAAACCCGTCTTCGTTTATTGCATTGGAAAATTTTACACAATATATATCCCACCAACATTTTGCTACATAAGATGGGAATTCGTCAAACAAATCTCTGTCAGTATTGTAACGAAACCGACTTCATCGAGCACTTTTTCTGGCAGTGTAGAGCAGTGCAACCCATATGGCAGGAATGTCAAGGGTACATATTTAAATGTACAGGCAAAAATATAAAGCTAAGCTGCGAAGAGGCTCTTTTTGGGCATCTCACACGTGATATCCCCAGAGAGAAAACCTTCATAATTAATCACCTTATATTGATATCGAAAATGTGCATAAGCCAGTTTAAGTACGGAAATCCAAAAAACTAACATGAAGGTCTTATTTCAGAACCAAGCTCGACTTCGAAATCTCTAGTAAAATTGAACTGTGTATAAGAATATAGATAAATAGTAGTATAGTGCTGTTAATGTAAAGTTATTTATATATGCGCCGTATGATGCTGTGCTGAAAACTAGTACTGTAATTGGTAATTTGTAAATTCTCGCCTTTGTCCATCGAGCGTTGGATTAATGAACTTGTTATGTATTGTCCCGCTGAAAATGATATTACTTAACAGAAATATGGGAACAACAACAACAACAACACACACACACACACACACACACACGCACTCACACACACACACGCACATACACGCAAACAAACGCACAAACTACTAGACATAGCAAAGGTGAATGAAATAGCTGTAACGTTAGAGTAACTGTAGTGAAGAGTGTCCATTATATGAATACATGTCCAGGCTAGGTATTAAGGATAAGCGGAAAGAAGTAGAAAAAATAAAAAATAAAAAGACCCATGAAGAAGGATGCTCCCCGCCCAACAACAAAAAAAAACCCAAAAAAACAAAAAACAAAAAAAGAAGGGTTGCAGCAGCCTGCATGCAACTGAGGTAAAAAAAAAAAAAAAAAAAAAAAGCATACACCATCAAACATACATTACAAAAGATTCTTCCACTAACTAAGTAATAAAAACATGAATAAAATAGGAAGTGAAAACAAGGAAAATAGCGTGGCTGCATTCTGTGCAGAGTTTGTTTTCGTATTTTTTTGAGCTGAAAGAATTTTTTTTTAGAATGAGAAAATAGTTATCCCCATTCTGCAGAGGAAGCAGCGATCGAGGCTGTTGAGTTCAGGTAATATTTCAGATAAAGGATGCTCTTTCAGCCTTTTGACGTCATCTTCTTACGCGAGCTTAATCCATAGGCTTGGAAACTATGGAATTTCTACTCGGCCAAAGCGGGCTTGAGTGGCGTTTGCTCAAATATCAAATAGGCCTATATGTCACCCAACGTATTTCAGTTAGCATGTACCCAATTATTGGTGATCTTCCATCCCCAAATCGGGCACAAAGAATCCTTCTTTATTATGCATTATCAATATCAATATATGAGGCTTATATCGCGCGTATTCCGTGGGTACAGTTCAAAGCGCAGGGATTTATTTATTTTTTTAATTTTTATTTTATGCAATTTATATTGCGCACATATTCAAGGCGCAAGGATTTATTTATGCCGTGTGAGATGGAAATTTTTTTACACAATACATCACGCATTCACATCGGCCAGCAGATCGCAGCCATTTCGGCGCATATCCTACTTTTCATGGCCTATCATTCCAAGTCACACGGGTATTTTGGTGGAAATTTGTATCTATGCCTATACAATTTTGCCAGGAAAGACCCTTTTGTCAATCGTGGGATCTTTAACGTGCACACCCCAATGTAGTGTACACGAAGGGACCTCGGTTTTTCGTCTCATCCGAAATCGGCATGAACATTTCATAAGTCGATTACAGTATAGCGTTCGTGGCTAACTTGTTTATATATAATATAATATACAATAATCTCATAAAATATTAAAACATTACTGTTTTATATACAAGTTATTTGTCAGTATGCCATTATGGTGGTGTCCTGAGAGCTTGATATCAATTTATCCCAGCAAAGCTGGAAATATCCCACGAACGCATACTGAGATCGACTTGATAAATTGTCTTCCCGATAATATAATGATAAAGAAGGATCCTTTGTTGCCAAACCGTGGCTACAGTTGGTGACATAAGTTCACCAAACTGTGGGAACATACTAACTTATAAGTGGCGGTGGTTCACAGATACACAGGGAATACGCATTACCATCCGAAAATACATACACGAAGTTCGAAAAATACAAGAAAAATACAAGAAAAACAAAATAAACAAATCCATTTCAGAATCAAAAGAAAAAGGTCAGAAATAGCAGGATTATATTTTATTTTGTAATACAGTGGGCAAAATTAAACGTCCGACACTTTCAATGAAAGTTAAACAAATCCGGAAATAAATAACTCTGTAAGGTTTTAATGGGTTGTGGAAGTGTTGATCCCCCCTGCTTAATTTTACAGACACACTGAGGCAAGCTTCATGTGACATTGCAAGCTTGCCTCAGTGTTTCTATGGAAACAAGGGAAAGCAACTCTTCCACACCTCATAGAAATATTTCCGACCACCGTCTATTACACGGGGAGAAGACAGAAAAATACAAGGACAGACAAATACATACTGTCAAGAGGCTGAGCGTGCAGGATACAGTTGGGTCCATCCTTCATGTTGTCATTGTAGCTGTAACTCACACACAACGGTCTGTACCAGCACAATCTTCGGCACTGCTCTCTGTTGTACAGTTTGTAACTACCCATGATATCAGCACGGTCCAGGAGGACGACATATTCTGTATCCAAGCCCCAGGTTTTCATGGTCACGGTAGATATCAGTAAGATCATTCGTGTGACAAGAAGAGATAACCCTCGACATTTGTTCTCCTGGTTAGACATGTCTGCTGTGTTTAAATAAAAATAAAACACATCAGAAACCAGGTTAGGTACGTTTCAATCAATATTTCGGCATGTAACTGCCTTCCTCAGGACGGTATGGGAAGAATGGAATGACGACATGTCTGTTGTGTGTCAGATTCTTCTGCTTAAAGAGAAGTCCGCCTATTTCTGTCTCGGTTTTAAAGAGAACTCACCCATGGAGGTAGCCTACAGAGTGTTGCTTCAACAGTTTTCATCAAACCCTGCCTTAAGAAGTAAAATATTCATAAGTGCCCGTCGCTCATCAGTTTCGCCACCATGGTGAACGCATGCAAGCATAATCCATCACAATGGCTCGCTTCAGCTTGCTTTGTGTCTGTGAGCGTGTGTGTGACTGAGATTGCAAGCGATGTTTGGAAGGGCGTGTATGGATTGATTGATTGTACTCTGGCCAAAACATGTCCCTAGTGTACTGCACATGGTTGAAATGAAGTCTTATGTCTTATGCTATGTCTTATGTAAGATGAAGTAAAGATGACAACGAACAAATCGCATGAAAACCAAATGTCACCTCGTCGCTGGCTGCAATATTGCAAAATGATGACGAGCTTACATAATTAGTGAAGTCTATTTGTGACCCTCCACCACGAAATGAGTCGCACGTCACCTCGCGCGGTTCTGCGCTAGGCTTAATATAAGTCCGGGGAGTGTCTGGTAACAGTGTGAGGGTCACCTTAGTCACAGGCTTATAACTCAAACAGTTTTTGCTCTTTTCTAAAACGGTTTTCACCACTGGATAGAGCATAAAAAACTCTTTATGAAAATGTAAAAATATGAAAATCATGCAAAGGTGACATGAGACTCATTCCGTGGTGGAGGGTCACATTTGTTGTTTTATCGGGCACAATGTAGAGAAAAGAGAAATTACGTGAGAGTGAACGCGGGAAATGGTCATTTTGAACGACGTGCAAATGTTGCAGAAAGAGAGCGAGGTAGGGAATAGGGAGGGTAATGGTCAACGGTATACCCCTAACGATGTCCAGACAGTCTGACAAGTCGTGACTCGTAATCGACATATTAAAAGGTGCGGCACATAAACAAAAATAAAAAAAAGACAAATGACAGGACTTCGAAGTAACCAAGTGACTAGAAAAACCGCTGTAAACGGCTTTCTTATTTGGAGAAGAGCTGACGATTTTTTTTCTTCATTTTTTAAGATTTTGTCACAACGCATCCTAAATATGTCGTTGAAGGCACAGTCAGCCTCCCGTAAACCATCACAGAGACTGTCATGCTTTTACACGCAATACAAACACCCTTTCATTTAAACACTCACCGCGTGAGAACATCCTTGGTGCCCTCCGTAAAGGGCGAGCAATTTTCAAAGAATTTATTTGTGCGTGGTTTATCTTACCCCAAAGTCATCGTGAACCCGTGTGATCCAGTTTCTTTTTTTTCACAATTTAGTCGTCAGTTTGTGATTTCAATGCGACTCGCTGTAAGCTTATCTGCAATAGCACGTCATTGTGTACCTCTGAATCTAAAACGCAACAAACGGCTGCGAGTCAAACAAACTAGAGCGGTGGGGGTTAGTCGTTCAGAGTAACTGGCGCTGTGCAGAACCGTCGTCTGCTACGAGAAAGACGTTTTGCGTGACACAATTCCGGGCTTTTCTTTTTTTAAATTTTCAAAACTTCGAATTGTACTGATCTTGTCTCGATGAAAACAGAAATATTTTATGATTTAAGAATGTTTGTGTAACAAGCTGTCAATTTATTATTTAGATTTTCGAAGTTGGGTCCAGC
Organism: Littorina saxatilis; assembly: GCF_037325665.1. Taxonomy (NCBI): domain Eukaryota; kingdom Metazoa; phylum Mollusca; class Gastropoda; order Littorinimorpha; family Littorinidae; genus Littorina; species Littorina saxatilis. Next base: position 18,255,297 of record NC_090252.1, on the reverse strand, counting down.
ACCAAAACGAGGCGCCTGATTCTCCGTTCGGATAGTCTACGAAAATAAATTCTTTGAAAATGTCACACTCTCGACAGAAAGCAACCAGGATGTTCCCGTTCGGTGAGCGTTCAAATGGAAGTATGCTTGTACTGTATGTAGAGGCTTGTACTGTATGTAGGGGAGCTCAGTGGTGGTTTACAGGAGGCTTACTGTGCCTTTAAGCTATCTATGTTTAATATTTGAGACCCTCCACCACGGAATGAGTCGCATGTCACCTTTGCATGATGTTCATATTTTTGCATTTTCCTAAAGAGTTTTGTATGCTCTATCCAGTGGTGAAAACCGTTTTAGAAAAGAGTTATAAGCCTGTGACTAAGGTGACCCTCACACTGTTTCCAGACACTCCCCGGACTTATATTAAGCCTAGCGCAGAACCGCGCGAGGTGACATGCGACTCATTTCGTGGTGGAGGGTCACAATTTTGTGTTTCTCGCAATTTGTTTTGACATAAACGGCCTTATGTCAAATATACATACACTCAAGCATATCTGATTAGTTTTGTTTTAATTATGACGGCCAGTATACAAACCTGGAATTGTTTAGTAAATCATTTGCTTTGTTTGTAAGCGTTCGCTTTAGTGCTTGTTTTTATTCGTCACGCTGAAGTGGACGTTTTAACACTCAGTCAACAATTGACTGAATGATTTTAACGAAAGCGGATGGTTCCTTGTCTCCAGATTTGTGTGCGTGTGTGTGTGTGTGTGTGTGTGTGTGTGTGTGTGTGGGTGTGTGTGTATGTGTGTGTCTGTGTATGTGCGCGCGCGTGTGTGTGTATGTGTGTGTGTGTGTGTGTGCGCGCGTGTGTGGGTTTGTGTGTGTGTGTGTGTGTGTGTGTGTGTGTGTGTGTGTCTCTATCTGTCTCTGTCTCTCTCTTTCTCTCTCTCTCTCTCTCTCTCTCTCTCTCTCTCTCTCTCTC
>NC_090252.1:18241839-18244339 GCF_037325665.1 Littorina saxatilis | reverse complement strand
ATTTAATAAACAGATCACACGCAACCAAATGCACACATCTCATCAATTTAAACAACATAAAGGGGTTTCATACACTATTTTCCCCAGAAAACTGAACTTCATACAGTTTTTAACGTTGGAAGACGGGTGCAAACGTTCGTCTGCTAGTCCCATTTGACGAAAAAACATTATCCTAAGCGATACCAAAACATATACAGAACACACAATATCTGCCTTTGCCGCCACAGCAGAATAACAGCATATCTGTGTACTTGATTTTAGCCCAAAATAGGAAAACTGACAAGAAGTGTTAACAGAATGGAATGATTTGCACGGAACTATACAACCGCGCATTAATCGATCGCCTGCGCAGGTTGACTGGTTGAGAGAATAGGATTCGATCAAACTTTCGCAAAAAAACTCCTCTTTTCTTTGAATAACTGAAGAAAGGAGGAATAAAGAGGTTACACACCTCGTCTCAGTGATTATAAAAAATAATGGTCTCAGTTCGCGGTCATGAAAAAGCTCGCTAAAGCTCGCATTTTTCATGATCCGCAAACTTCGACCATTATTTTTGATAATCACTGAGACTCGGCATGTAACCTCTACTTATTCCCCCCTCTGCTTCTTTACCTCTGTAAACTTGTAGGGGTAGTTATTTTTTGATAATGACCCAGCAACCAAACAAATAACGACCCAGCAACAGCCTGAATCCTCGATAGTGCAATGCGTTGAGAAGTTGTTCTGTTTCGGTACTACTTTTTGCGACTGAAAAGTTCCGAACGCTCTAACGTACGAAGTATACATCTCTGGAGCAAACAATACAAACATACCGCATTTAAATTAACAACTACAGGCCTGAACACATGAATCTTCATATAAAATCCATGAGTTCGGTTGTTTTCTGAATCTAGATTTGCCGTGCTCAAACGTTCATCACAAGCAATTTCCCGCAAGGCTCATACTTTGTCTAGCGACAAGAGTAGTTCCCCTTCTTTTCACTCAGTTTCTTCGACAACAGACTGCAATCCGACGGTCAGTTTTCAACAATATTTCATTTAATAAACAGATCACACGCAACCAAATGCACACATCTCATCAATTTAAACAACATAAAGCGGTTTCATACACTATTTTCCCCAGAAAACTGAACTTAATACAGTTTTTAACGTTGGAACACGGGTGCAAAAGTTCGTCTGCTAGTCCCATTTGACGAAAGAACAGTCATTATCCTAAGCGATACCAAAACATATACAGAACACACAATATCTGCCTTTGCCGCCACAGCAGAATAACAGCATATCTGTGTACTTGATTTTAGTCCAAAATAGGAAAACTGACAAGAAGTGTTAACAGAATGGAATGATTTGCACGGAACTATACAACCGCGCATTAATCGATCGCCTGCGCAGGTTGACTGGTTGAGTGAATAGGATTCGATCAAACTTTCGCAAAAAACCTCCTCTTTTCTTTGAATAACTGAAGAAAGGAGGAATAAAGAGGTTACACACCTCGTCTCAGTGATTATCAAAAATAATGGTCTCAGTTCGCGGTCATGAAAAAGCTCGCTAAAGCTCGCATTTTTCATGATCCGCTAACTTCGACCATTATTTTTGATAATCACTGAGACTCGGCATGTAACCTCTACTTATTTACCTCATAATTAGTTGTATGTGTGTTCATTGCACATTAGGACCGGCACGGTTGGCCTAGTGCTAAGGCGTCCGCCCCGTGATCGGGAGGTCGTGGGTTCGAACCCCGGCTGGGTCATACCTAAGACTTTAAAATTGGCAATCTAGTGGCTGCTCCGCCTGGCGTCTGGCATTATGGGGTTAGTGCTAGGACTGGTTGGTCCGGTGTCAGAATAATGTGACTGGGTGAGACATGAAGCCTGTGCAGCGACTTCTGTCTTGTGTGTGGCGCACGTTATATGTCAAAGCAGCACCGCCCTGATAATTATGGCCCTTCGTGGTCGGCTGGGCGTTAAGCAAAAAAAAATAAAAATTGCACATTAGGTCAACGTACTTGTGTCTGTTTCGTTTTGTCTGAAATAAAACGTTCCATAAACTAATCTTTATTGTTACATTTAGTCAAGTTTTGACTAAATGTTTTAACATAGAGGGGGAAACGAGACGAGGGTCGTGGTGTATGTGTGTCTGTGTGTGTGTGTGTGTGTGTGTGTGTGTGTGTGTGTGTGTTTGTGTGTGTGTGTGTGTGTGTCTGTGTGTGTGTGCGTGTGTGTGTGTAGAGCGATTGAGAGTAACCTGCTGGACCGATGTTTATAAAATTTGACATGAGAGTTCCTGGGGATGATATTCCCGGAAGTTTTTTCATTGTTTCGATAAATGTCTTTGATGACGTCATATCCGGCTTTTTGTAAAAGTTGAGGCGGCACTGTCACACCCTCATTTTTCAATCAAATTGATTGAAATTTTGGCCAAGCAATCTTCGACGAAGGCCGGACTTCGGTATTGCATTTCAGCTTGGTGGCTTAAAAATCAATTAATGACTTTGGTCATTA
>NC_090252.1:18214339-18236839 GCF_037325665.1 Littorina saxatilis | reverse complement strand
CCCCCACAGTGGAGTAATTAACCCCTTCCTGCTGGCGAATAGGACCTGGTAACAAGACTGGTGGTGAGTGATTCTGCATGCTGGCATGCTGTACTTCACACTGCATTCCTAACATTGCTTGTGGGAAATGGACAGCTTGAGTAATTGGGGTGTGAATGGAGTGGAGATTGGAAGAGATTGTGCTGGGACAGGAATGTGTCTGTTTGTATTCTGTCTCTTTGATACACCACACACTCTTTGCATGTACTCTCGACCTTGTCATGCTTGGTATCATTTTAAAGCTGAATGTATCCCCTATTATGCCATGGGTTGCCCGAGTCTATTTGATCGTGTCAGTTGTGTGTGCTTAGTCAAAATACACACTACCCTACTTTCTGGCTGTAGCAGCCAGCACTAGCAGACAGCAGTGGAGCAAGTGTTTTATTTATAGCGGGCCTACTGCCAGGCAATCTCACGCTGCCAGGCCAGCCCAGCTAAAGAGTGAGCTCTGCACAGCAGTGCTAGACGTCTTGGACTTGAAGTTTATTTGGACAAATCTAATATTGTTGTTTTTCGGAACGGTGGTCACTTGGCCTTGTGAGAAAGATGGGTGTATGGTGGACATCCTGTGAGCGTTTTGAACATGTATAAGTATTTAGGAGTATGGTTGTCTACACGCCTGTCCGTCTCTCACACTCTTAAAGATTTTGCTGCAAAAGGGAAAAAGGGAGTCATTGGTATTTGCAAATGTTTATGGCAACTGGGCGACAGATCTCCAGCTAGTTTTGTCAAGCTTTTCGACGCACAGATTCAACCGATGCTGTCATATGGCGCCGAAGTCTGGGGGGGTTGAAGCAGACCATACACCTTTGGAGAGAGTTCATTTATTCGCACTAAAACGTTTTTTGAATACGAGTATGAGAACACCAAATGCTATGGTCTATGGATAAACGGGAAGGTACCCCTTGTTTATAAACAGCTTTGTTAAATGCATTCGTTTTTGGCTACGTATATTGAGGATGCCACATCATCGCCTTCCGAGCAAGGCGTATAAAATGCTGAAATATCTCCATGAACAAAATAAGAAAACATGGGCCTCCTCGATCTGTTACACTCTGTACATGTACGGTTTTGATGAAGTATGGGAAAACCAAGGTGTTGGCGATGAGAGGGCGTTCCTAACAGCATTTAAAGAAACACTTATTTCATCCTATAAGCAAACCTGGCTTGAAAATGTACAAGAAAGTGAACGTTTCTCTCTGTACAGAACCTTCAAATCAACCCTAACATTATCCAACTATTTAAGTGATTTGAAACATATTAAAGCTATATATAATTCTTCTGATTAGACTTAGATTGGGAGTATCTCCTCTGAAAGTAGATCAATTTCGCTTTAATTTAAATGCAACCTCCGCTGATTTATCTTATCCATTTTGTTGTGGCAGTGTTGAAGATGAAGTCCACTTTGTTTTAGTATGCCCTAAATATGCTTATGAGTTAAAAGAATATTATATTCCACGAAAATACACTAGAATCCCATCATTGTTTAAATTAACCATGCTTTTGTTTGTTCGTTCATGGGGTGAAACTCCCACGGCTTTTACGTGTATGACCGTTTTTACCCCGCCATTTAGGCAGCCATACGCCGCTTTCGGAGGGAGCATGCTGGGTATTTTCGTGTTTCTATAACCCACCGAACTCTGACATGGATTACAGGATCTTTATCGTGCGCACTTGGTCTTGTGCTTGCGTGTACACACGGGGGTGTTCGGACACCGAGGAGAGTCTGCACACAAAGTTGACTCTGAAAAATAAATCTCTCTCCGAACGTGGGGACGAACTCACGCTGACAGCGGCCAACTGGATACAAATCCAGCGCGCTACCGACTGAGCTACATCCCCGCCCAAATTAACCATGCTGTTTTCAAACACTAGTAAGCCGCTATTGCTACGTTTTTCTACATTTGTCATGAAGGAGCTTTCCATTCGTAATCCGTAATCCGTAAACTAAAAAGGGCGATACTCCCTTACAAAGCATACACGCGCTCGTAAACATACACTCACAGACACACACCATTCATATGACCACACGCAAACACAAACACCCATGTACGCGCAAGTGTGTGAAAAGCACACCGGAATTATTGGAATAGGATTATATATAATGAGTAGGATGTTCTTGTTTTTGTTTACCATGGGCATTTGTATGCTGGTGCTTGAGATGTGCTAATCTCCATGAAAAGGGCCCAAGGCCTACGCATTAAAACATTCAGACTTCAGACTTCAGACTTCTCTCTCTCTCTCTCTCTCTCTCTCTCTCTCTCTCTCTCTCTCTCTCTCTCTCTCTCTCTCTCTCTCTCTCTCTCTTACACACACACACACACACACACACAAACACACACACACACACACACAAACACACACACACACACACACACACATAATTAAATATATATAAATAACATCAGAAATTGTGAAAGAAACAATTGAAAGTCAGCAGAGACTTTCTTCCGAGATTTGTTAAAATCTCTTAGCAGAGAAAGAGAGAGAAATAAGTATCCCTTCACAGACAGCCTATTGGGAGCATCAGACCCTCCTCAATATATATATTTCTACAAAATATATTTCTGATGATATATATATATATATACACACGTGCGCGCTCGTGACGGTAATACCTGTTGTTTGGGATGATTCTGATGTCACTGCTGTTCCCACAGTTCCTGTTGCTCCTCCTGTTGTTACTGTTGTTCTTTCTGTTCCTTCTGTTCCGGTTGATTTTACTGCTTCCGTTGTCCCGGTTTCCCCTGTTCTTTCTGTTGTTCTCGTTGTTTCTGTTGTTCCTTCTGTTCCTTTCGTCAATGCTGTACCTGTTGTTCCTGCTGGTTCTGTCTTTCCTGTTGTTCCTGCTGGTTCTGTTGTTCCTGCTGATTTGGTTGTAACTGCTGGTTCTGTTGTTCCTGCTGGTTCTGTTGTTCCTGTTGTTTCTGTGGGTACTGTCATTCCTGTTGTTCCTGCTGGTTCTGTTGTTCCTGTTGTTCCTGCTGGTTCTGTTGTTTCTGTTGTTTCTGTTGTTCTTACTGCTTCTGTTGTTCCTGTTGTTCCTGATGGTTCTGTTGTTCCTGTTGTTCTTGCTGCTTCTGTTGTTCCTGTTGTTCCTGCTGGTTCTGTTGTTTCTGTTGTTCTTGCTGCTTCTGTTGTTCCTGTTGGTTCTGTTGTTCCTGTTGTTCCTGCTGGTTCTGTTGTTCCTGTTGTTCCTGCTGGTTCTGTCTGTGCTGTTGTTCCTGCTGGTTCTGTTGTTCTTGCTGGTTCTGTTGTTCCTGTTATTCTTGTTGGTTCTGTTGTTCTTGTTGTTCTTGTTGGTTCTGTTGTTCCTGTTGTTCTTATTGGTTCTGTTGTTCCTGCTGGTTCTGTTGTTCGTGTGGAACCTGCTAGTTCTGTCTTTCCTGCTTGTTCTATTGTTCCTGTTGGTCCTGTTGGTTCTGTTGTTCCTGTTGGTTCTGTTATTCCTGTTGGTTCTGTCTTTCCTGCTGGTTCTATTGTTCCTGTTGGTTCTGTTGTTCCTGTTGGTTTTGTTGTTCCTGCTGGTTCTGTCTTTCCTGTTGTTCGTGCTGGTTCTGTTTTTCCTGTTGGTTTTGTTGTTTCTGCTGTTCCTGCTGGTTCTGTTGTTCCTGTTGAACTTATGTCACAGTGGATGCCGGTGTGCTGGGCAGGGCAGACACAGGACGTACCGTTTTCTCTGCTTCCATCGTTTGGGCATTTCTGCTGATTTGAAAATACTGTCAACGTACGAAATATCTTTTATTGAATGTTTATATATTCCCCTCTTGCACGACAACATAATGATTATCAACCATGAACTGTCTTCTCTCAAACAATCGTTTTTGAAAATGCACTGTATTGAATGCATCTAGTTCTTGACTAAGTGAGCTTGCCCATCAACATATTCAGTGATTAGGAATTTTAAGAAGGAAGAATCTAAACCGATATATGCCCAAATTTTATTTTTTCACAAATGAGGTATTTTACAATGGGTGTGTGTGTCTTATGAACAAAGTTGTCAGTTTTTGTGACATAATTTTAGTTAATGTTGATTTTGAGCACGAAATATTGGCGTCCCATTTTTGGGACAGTGGGATCAAGTGGGTAGGGTTTTTTCACGTCACCATACAACAAAGACACGAGTTCAATGCTTTGCAGTTCTTCTGTTATTGTTGTTAGATAAACTTGACTCGAAACAATTAATTGTGTTTAAAGTGATTTGTAAGATAGGAATGCATAAATCTTGCTGACCTGCCGATGCCAACCGCCCCCCCCCCCCCCCAACACACAGACACACACTCGTTTTCCCAAACGAGGTGTCATGAACAAAACCTGAACAGAAAAAAACCAGTTTCAACAAAACTAAGAAAAAATACATAACAATTTGTTGTGATAGATTCAAGAAAAGAAATCAAAATTTCTGTTTGTTTATATGTTTTAATAGAGTTTTAACACATAACAGTAAAAACCAGCTAACGCAGAAGCATGGTTATTTTATTTTGAAAACAGTGTTCACGCAAGATTTATTTGGAACGTTTCTAAATATCCCAGAAAAGTTCTGATACTTCCAATCTGTGCAAATGCATACAACACAGAAAGGCCTTATTATCGGGGAACACCACCTTCTTCAGAACGCTCAAACACCCTTGGATGTTCAATGGTTGCGAAAGAAGTCGGCAAACGTATTGCACACTCCCAAAATGGAACTCCTTGCATATGGTGAATAAGATCTTACAATAGCCGCGACTTATATGTTTTTCAAGTCTCATTATAATGTGGTCAATATCTGGAGGCACCCTCCATGCAGGGTAGGTACTCTAGGGTGACCAGCGGAAGATGCTTGTGTTGCTCGAAAATTCGAAACCCTTGCTTTGGAACGTCTAATACACTGTATCAAGGCGATCCAATGGTTCACTCTTAGCTGTCTGTACTGTTCTGAACATAGTTTAATGACTGCTGGATTCTGACATCAACGTCACTGAGCGCTTCTGGGATGATAACGCGAGACAACTCCTGTGATTTTGCCGCGAGGTGGCGCCAGTTACCAGCCGAAAGAAAGAAGGTGCATAACCTCACCAGAACCGCCCATTGTCTGTTTACCGTATAAAATGCACGAATTACACACGAACTGTTACCAAACCGATATACTATTTGGGACCAATGCAAGTGGTTTTTTTCCCTTTCTCGTGTGATCTTGCTGCGAGGTGGCGCCAGTTACCAGCCGAAAGAAAGAGGGGGCATAACCTCACCAGAACCGCCCATTGTATTTTACGTCATTTCTTTACAGTCTTGGACAAACAAAAATCGAAATGTCTGAAATGCATGTCCTACATGGTTTGTTGTGTGAGATTGTTGTATGAGAGCGTTTCAGCTGTTAATATTCATCACGTCATGTGAGTGACTGGCTGCATGATCCCGGTCACGATAATGCTGTGACTGACAGGTATCATCAGATCAAAACGACCAGTCCCCATTGCGGCTGTTCTATCAAAGTCGTGGTTTGCTGCGAATATTATTTTGGTCGAAATGTGCAAGTAATAACACCGTTATTTCTAATATGCTGGCTGCTAGCAAATGCTAACAAACATGTCTCAAAAAGGATATCAACACTCACCTGCAGGCTCATATTGATATCCATGTTTTCGACATGTCTGTTATCATTTGCTTACACTCAGCATATGACTGAGTGCCAAAAGGTGCGCATGCATAGAGTTGGATATTGTCATTGCAAAATAACATATGTTGCAAACAATGTGGTGCTGTTGGAGGGCGATCAAATGTAGTCAAAAGGACAGTAGAGACAACTTCAGCTTTGTGTATAAAGCAAATCTCGCGTTTGCTGTAAGTAAAAGCAATTTCAGCCCTGAAATCAGGCTTGCGAAAACGAACAACTGCACAGAGACCTATTTAACCAAGATGGTGCTCAATAGGAAATATAATTCTTCTTCTTCTGCGTTCGTGGGCTGAAACTCCCACGATGTGTACGTGTATGGCCGTTTTTACCCCTCCATTTAGGCAGCCTTACGCCGCTTTCGGAGGAAGCATCCTGGGTATGTTCGTGTTTCTATAACACACCGAACTCTGACATGGATTATAGGATCTTTTCCGTGCGCACTTGGTCTTGTGCTTGCGTGTACACACGAAGGGGGATAAGGCACTAGCAGGTCTGCACATAAGTTGACCTGGGAGACCGGAAAAATCTCCACCTTAACCCACCAGGCGCGTCCGGGATTCGAACCCACGACCTTCCGCTTTGGAGGCCGGTGTCTTACCACCAAGCCATTTAGCCTGTCTTGTGTAATTCAAACAGTGAAAATGTAATTCAAACAGTGAAATATCACGGACAAATCAGAAAAGTTCGTGATGACAGACGTCACCGTTGTCGTATTGCTTCCTTAAAACCTTTCCGGTTCAATGCATCGTCTGCTAAACTCGGAAAACACGAATGTCGACGTCATTAGCTTCAAACAATGTCGCACATTTGGTATAGTTGCGACGGGCGCAGTGGCGTGGTGGTAAGACGTCGGCTTCCTAATCAGGAGGTCGTGAGTTCAAATCCCGGTCGCTGCCGCCTGGTGGGTTATGAGTGGAGATTTTTCCGATCTTCCAGGTCAGACCTGCTAGTGACTTAACGCCCTTCGTGTGTACGTGCGTTCGTGGGCTGAAACTCCCACGATTATTACGTGTATGGCCGTTTTTACCCCGCCATTTAGGCAGCCATACGCCGCTTGCTGGGTATGTTCGTGTTTCTATAACACACCGAACTCTGACATGGATTACAGGATCTTTTCCGTGCGCACTTGGTCTTGTGCTTGCGTGTACACACGAAGGGGGATAAGGCACTAGCAGGTCTGCACATAAGTTGACCTGGGAGATCGGAAAAATCTCCACCTTAACCCACCAGGCGCGGCCGGGATTCGAACCCACGACCTTCCGCTTTGGAGGCCTTACCACCAAGCCAATGCGCCCGTCTTGTGTAATTCAAACAGTGAAAATGTAATTCAAACAGTGAAATATCACGGACAAATCAGAAAAGTTCGTGATGACGGACGTCACCGTTGTCGTATTGCTTCCTTAAAACCTTTCCGGTTCAATGCATCGTCTGCTAAACTCGGAAAACACGAATGTCGACGTCATTAACTTCAAACAATGTCGCACATTTGGTATAGTTGCGACGGGCGCAGTGGCGTGGTGGTAAGACGTCGGCCTCCTAATCAGGAGGTCGTGAGTTCAAATCCCGGTCGCTGCCGCCTGGTGGGTTAAGAGTGGAGATTTTCCCGATCTTCCAGGTCAACTTATGTGCAGACCTGCTAGTGACTTAACGCCCTTCGTGTGTACAAGCAAGCACAAGTCACCTGACTGAAATTTTGTTCGTGAAACCCGGTTTGGTCGGATTACTGTGGTTCTCTCGGACAACTGCAGTTAATCGACTGTGTTTCTGGCTTGTGAAACTGGCCCCTGATCTACATGTACAAACACGATGCAATGCGCTGAGTACAGCTAACTGGCTGTGATAGAGTAAAACGAGACTTACTGGCAAACAGGCAGCATTTGGCGGCGTCCATCGTGACGTCACGGCGCATGTGAACTCGGCAGTGGTTTGCGGGGACACCTCGTACTGAGGGTTGCAGGTCAAGGTCGCCATGTTACCTTGCAGAGTTCCCGTCACACTCCACGTCCCGTTGACCACAGGGTTGGGCTTTCCGCAGTCTGCCGGAAGCGGAAGACAGTTATACTGATGGCGTGGTCTTCCCATCGGCACGCACACTTCCGTTTCTGCGCAGGGCCGCGACGCGCAGCCGTTGTCAATACTGCTGTTTGTGGATGCGTTCTGTGTCCAGCCCGTCTCCATTTCCTCCACTGATACATTGAGAGAGTCTTTCTTTCTTTATTTGGTGTTTAACGTCGTTTTCAACCACGAAGGTTATATCGCGACGAGATTGAGAGAGTCATAGCACACACTCTGATAATGACAGATAAACCTTCATTGTGTGTATTCATGTATTCGGTTATTATACGTTATTTGTATTTTTGACAACATATAACATTTTACACAGATCGAGACAGTCTGTGTTCCCCCGAGACCGAACCATGTGTTAAATGTCATATTTTGGTCAAAAATACGAATAACATGTTTGTATCGATCGATTTTAGTTAGAATTCCTTTTATTATTTTACGATTGAACGCACACAAACATGTTCTCTTTTCTGGTCTCGGCTAGCTGCTTAAATATGAGTTTTGTCTGACTCTGACGTCACATTGCTCAAAGAAGGAAAATCCAATGACCAATCGATACATATATTGTTGTTGTTGTTATCTATTCTTTGATTTGTTCATTAGTTTCTTTATTTTATTTAATCAGTTACTCATTTATTTATTCATATATTTAATTTTATATATATTAATTATTTAATTAATTTAGATATGTCTTTATTTATTTATTTACTTATTTGTTTATTTAAAAAAATATATTTATGTATATATATTTATATATTTAGAATGACGTCAAGAGCGCTCTCTTTATAAATTTCTATTTATATATTTTTCTATGTTTTTGATTATTTATCTATGTATTTATTTATTTTTTTTAATTATTTTTTGTACATTTTTGTCTTTATATTTATTATATTTTTATCATTGTTGATAAGCTTACTAACTTTCTTCTTTTATTCATGAATTTACCATTATTGATTACCTTTAACTTAGATTATTTCTTTCTTAGCGTTTAGTAGCTAGTTTGTCTGTTGATGAAGATGCTTTGTCTGAAGAAAAAAAAACGCTATTTAAATTGTCATTGATTAGGTGCTTTTTATCGTTGACCCTATAACATTTGTTGTTAAACGTGCGATACTGTTTTGACTGGATATCATGAATTTGAACACGTTTGGATTATGACTGACACAACTAGACTTTAATATTACATTGCCAAGTATAACTTCAAATCATATCTGTCTGTTAAATTTTACATAAATTGCTGCAGCTTAGCAAAACGGACATTGTTTTGCGTTTTAAAGAAAAAAAATATTCATCCTTATTCCACGAAGTGAGACGATTCTAAAAGTCCCCAACCCGAAAACAAGTATGTTAGGACAATACAAGAAAACAGTTAGAAAATGACAAGAAAGTAAGCCTGACAAAAAGGGAAAAATGGAGAGAAAAAAACAACGGGATGGGTGTGTGTGTGTGTGGGGGGGGGGGGGGGGGGGAGTAGAGAGGTAAAACTACAGGGAAACAATACAACAATAAATACACCATATCAACCGAAAGTGAAAACATGAAGATCGACAACTACAACAACAAACAAGTCGCGTGAGGCAAAATTACTACATTTAGTCAAGCTGTCGAACTTACAGAATGAAACTGAACGCACTGCATTTTTTCACCAAGACCGCATAGCGTCGTCAGTCCCCAGCTCGTAGAAAAGGCAGTGAAATTGACAAGCCAGAATAGCGCGGTAGTGGTTGCGCTGAGCAGGGTAGCATGCTTTTCTGTATCTCATATTTACTTTCTGAGCTTGTTTTGATTTCAAACATAACAATCTAAACTTGGCCCAAAAATTATTGCAACAAATTTCAAACCCAAATTAAAGCATTAATCCCCGTGTCATTTTATTAACACTTTATATGCCAGAGAAGGCCGTTTACTTAACCTTCAGGATCACCATTTGGATTAAATATTTCTTGTGCAGGGATCACGTGACCGCCGCTCAAGTAAGGGTACCCTCAAAATCGACCAGACAAAAACGGAAAAGCCGAATGAAAAATCGAAAAAAAATCACAATAGGCAAAACTTTGCAACTTTGACATACGAGAAGAACGTCAAGTCAATTATCTACCCTGAACATATTGTTTTGGTTTGCTACCTGGCGTATTTCGCGTGCTATGCTATTCCTACTGATGCAGGTGTCGATCGCAAGAGCGGACAAAAACGGGACTTTTTGCGTCATGTTTTAGGGGTATCATAACAAAAAAGTCTGCACTTTAGCAATGACTTGGTGGATTGCTTTGAAACTTTCAGAATATTTTACCAACATACTGGAGATACTTCGACCGAAATGATGGATTGTTACAGGTGTTTTCTAAAATGTTATGCAATTTTTCGAAAGAAGTTTTTAATCTGGTCATAGGATTGTTCCCTTGGGTCCAAAAAAATTATGACTTTGCATGTCTTTAGAAAAATGCTTGATACACACACTGCTAAAGTTTTATGTGCGTGTAAGCACTGACGCAAATTTGCTGGACCAGTAAACACGCTACATATTTAAGCGATGATTCTGGTGCCACAGCGATGCACAGCCAAGCGTGACCGTAGCATGTTTTAAGAGGCACGCAGCGATAACAGCTGTAAGCGCGAAACAGCGTGAACGTTCCATTTTGTCCTCATGTGTTTGCATGACTAGCAAATTAACGCCAGCAGCTACACACACATGACACTTAGACAGAATCTGTATCAATCATGTATCTGTAGATATGCAAAGTCATGAATTGTTTTGATACAAGTAAACAATTCTATGACAAGTTAAACAACATTTTCCGAAACATTGCGTCACATCTGGATAAATAACCGTAACGATCCAAACTTTTGCACGAAGTATCTCTAGTATGTTGGTAAAATATTCTGAAAGTTTCAAGGCAATCCACCAAGTCACTGCTAAAATGTAGCGCTTTTTGACATGATACCCATAACAATTGACGTAAAACGCAAAACGCAGTGAAATTAACACGCCAGAATAGCGCGGTAGCGTATTATGCTAAGCAGGAAAGCGCGCTTTTCTGTATTCTTGTTAACTTTCGGAGCTTGTTTTGAATACAACCTATCATATCTATATGTTCTTGGAATCAGGAAATGATACAGAATAAGATGAAATCATTTTTGGATCGATTTCTTAAATTTGTATCGTAAGACTAATTAATCTATTTTCGTTAATTGTGACCACATTTTAAGAGTAAACATGACATATGTATATATTTTTAGATTTAGAATGTTATGAAGAATACGATGCTATCAATTTTAAATCTGTTTGCGAAAAATCGATTTTAATGACAACTTTAATGAGCAAACTCATTAATTAATTTTTAAGCCTCCAAGCTGAAATGCAATACCAAAGTTTGGGCTTCGTGGAAGACTACTTGACCAAAATTTCAACCAATTTGGTTGATAAATGAGAGCGTGACAGTTCCGCCTCAACTTTCACGAAAAGCCGGATATGACGTCATCAGATATTTTTATCAACAAAATGAGAAAAAAGGTCTGGAGATACCATACTCGGGATCTCTCATGTCAAGTTTCATGAAGATCGGTCCAGTAGTTTTCTCTGAATCGCTCTACACACACACACACACACACACACACACACACACACACACACAGACACACACACACACAGTCCACACACACACACACACCACGACCCTCGTCTCGATTCCCCCCTCTACGTTAAAATATTTAGTCAAAACTTGACTAAATATAAAAAGAACTCCGGAACAAACTCTGTTGGGTTTTAATGGGTTATGGAAGAGTTGTTTCCCCTTGTTTTTGACAGAAACACTGAGGCAAGCTACATGTGACATTGCAAGCTTGCCTCAGTATTTCTATGGAAACAAGGGAAGCAACTTGTCCACAACCCACACTCACATGATATAAATATTTCCGACCAACGTCTATTGCAGGGGGAGAAGTCATTGAAATACAGGAGAAGAACAATACATACGAGTGAGAGGTTGAGCATGCAGGATGCAGTTTGGTCCATCCTTCATGTTGTCATTGTAGCTGTAACTCGCACACAGCGGTCTGTACCAGCACAATCTTCGGCACTGCTCTCTGTTGTACAGTGTGTAATCACCCATGATATCATCACGGTCAAGGAGGGCGATATATTCTGTATCATTACCCCGTGTCCCCATAGTTGCGGAAGATAGCAGTAGGATCATTGTGACAAGAGATAACCCTCGGCGTTTGTTCTCCTGGTTGGTCATGTCTGTTCTGTGTAAAATTCTTCTGTCTAAAGAGGACCCTGACTATGTCTGTCTCGGTTTTTATAACGAACTCACCCATGGGAAATCAGGGAAAACCGGTTTGTGTCCACACATTGAGATGTTCCTTGGGGGAACGTTCTCCGTATATTTAGACTCTTCTTTAGTATAAGACGTATTGCATTCCTTGAGCTCACAGACAGACAGACAGACAGACACACAGACAGACACACACACACACACATACACCAACACGCACGCACGAACGCGCACACACGAACGCGCACGCACGCACGCACGCACGCACGCACGCACACACACACACACACACACACACACACACACACACACACACATACACACACACACCAACACGCACGCACCTACGCACGCATGCACGCACGAACGCGCGCACACACACACACACACACACACACACACACATACACACACACACACACACACAAAACACACACACACACACACACAGCCCAGCACAGAGTTCTATTGCCATTCATACGAGAGCGTTTGATCTTTAACGGGATTGTTCTGTTATCAGGTCCGCAAGGCAGACTGAACCTTAGTTAATTCACACTGTTATATTGTGTTGTGCCTAAAGGAAAACAGCTGCCAACAGGAGAAATAACTGTTAAAATGTAGAAGAGCTATATACTCTTTTCTTTGTACCAGTGGCACTCACTACCACTTAATTTACCGGCACGGTTGGCCTAGTGGTAAGGCGTCCGCCCCGTGATCGGGAGGTCGTGGGTTCGAACCCCGGCCGGGTCATACCTAAGACTTTGAAATTGGCAATCTAGTGGCGGCTCCGCCTGGCGTCTGGCATTATGGGGTTAGTGCTAGGACTGGTTGGTCCGGTGTCAGAATAATGTGACTGGGTGAGACATGAAGCCTGTGCTGCGACTTCTGTCTTGTGTGTGGCGCACGTTATATGTCAAAGCAGCACCGCCCTCATATGGCCCTTCGTGGTCGGCTGGGCATTAAACAAACAAACAAACAAACAAACCACTTAATTTAAAAACTGCGGTGAATAAATACACCAACTGGTGCTTACTAGTCTTTCTCAAAGATGTTAGTATTATATATCCATACATCACTGACATGTTCCTCAAGCATTCCGGAGACGGACATACTGGGGTTTCTCTTGGAAAAAAAAAACCATGACCGAGACATCTTTGCACATACAAGCAAAACGTACCATAACCCCCATTTAAAAAAAAATGGCATCATAAGAGGTAAAGGTGATCGTGCTTTGAAATGTTTGTACGTTAAGGGGTATGTAAGTGCTGTTTCAAAGTGTTCACAATCTGCCATGTCCAAAAATAGACACAAGTATACCTTCAGAAACTATCACTCACCACGCACCCCTTACAAAATAGGTCATGTGATAGTAATTGATCGGTCAGATGTCAATTACCCAACCCTCGATTATATTATTCTAGGCATATCATCCTATTCAACATTATGTAACATAAAGTTAGTCCGGTAGATTTCTTTCATTTTCTGAAACACTTGTTTCATCACATTCTGAAAATATCACAGACAAAATATTAGCAAAATATGAGCAAAGCCAATTATGTGGGTCAATCGCTGTCGTGCCTGTTCAAAGTTGACACAAAAACACTTTAACTACAAACTATCTTCTCTTTGGGGTGCAGAGAATTAATCCCCATGACAAGTGGTGTTTCGACAAAATCCAAAATCTACTTACTGAATATTGAGCGTTTCTTAAACGTTCTTCTACCATTAAACGTTCCGGGCATTTAACGTTTTCTGTTTTTCTTTTCTTTCTTTTTTGCTTTGTTTTTATTTTGTTTTTTTAAATACCAGGGGAGAGCAGTGTTTAGTCCTAAAGAGCAGATAAGTACTTTGGCCCGTTGGGCTTCTTTGCGTGCACAATGTCTGTTATACACCGACTACAACCGCCAGGCTAGTTCAGTGCAATTAAACAGTTCAGCTACACGACAATACTGCAAAGAAATCTACGGAACAAAGTACACGCTTCAGAATGCTGAATACTTCTTATGAGTGTATCATGTCTGTTTAACTTTTAACCAATACTGTCTTGGAATTGTCCTAAACATGTTGACAAGCGATGGAGGTGATGTTACCAGCATCCTCTTTTGCAGTCAAGAGTTTTTGTTTTCCCATCTATTTTGAAGTGAAGTTTTTGTTCCGAAAAAAAGGATAAGCAAACGAAAGTATCATCTGATATTCTCAATTTCTGACACTGATCCAAATAGGTAGATCTCTGTTATTTGAATGTGACTAAGTACCAAAAGGTGCGCAAAACGATGGGTGCCATGTTTTCTTTTTGAGTGACGGCAATGGGAAGTTAGGCATTACGTACGTTGTAAAATAAAAGTATCATCTAATTATCTCCCGTTCTCACACTGACTCAAATCGATATATATTGTTTTGTTCAATGTGGTAATTTGCTGTGTGTGTTTGTTGTTGGTTCAAACAGTTTTATGTATTTCTCTTTAGGAAAAATATGCACAAGAGAGAGAGAGAGAGAGAGAGAGAGAGAGAGAGAGAGAGAGAGAGAGAGAGAAAGAGAGAAAGAGAGAGAGAAAGAGAGAGAGAGAGAGGGACAGAGAGACACACACACACACACACACACACACACACACACACACACACACACACAGACAGACAGAGAGTGAGAGAGAGAGAGAGTGAGAGAGAGAGAGAGTGAGAGAGAGAGAGAGTGAGAGAGTGAGAGAGAGAGAGTGAGAGAGAGAGAGAGACAGAGAGAGAGAGAGAGAGTGAGAGAGAGAGAGTGAGAGAGAGAGATAGAGAGAGAGGGAGATAGAGAGAGAGAGAGAGAGAGAGAGAGGGAGGGAGAGAGATAGAGAGAGAGAGAGAGGGAGAGAGAGAGAGAGAGAGAGGGAGAGAGAGAGATAGAGAGAGAGAGAGAGAGAGAGAGAGAGAGAGAGAGAGAGAGAGAGAGAGAGAGAGAGAGAGACTCAGACTCAGACTCAGACTCAGAACTTTATTACAAAAGGATAAAGGTTTTAGGCAAAGCCTATTCTTCCAACCTGTCCTTTATACAACACATAAAGACAGACGGACATAAAAAATAAGAATTCAATCATATAAGATACAGAATTACATTGTATGGATTGCAACACAATGTGCATTTAAGGAATTATATAGGGAGAACTCAAAAATTACAAAATTACATTGACACAGTTAAACCTTTCATTGTAGAGAATTAAGTTGCTCAAATCAGCTACACATCCGTTAACACTAGTACAAAATGTTCAACAAAATAACAATCAAACAAGACATTTCATTCACGAATGATGTGTGAACGTGACTGTCTCTTAAACATTTTCACTGAAGTTGCATTTCTTATCTGTTGGGGGAAGGAGTTCCAGAGAAACGCTCCCGAGAAGGCTAAGCTCGATTTATAGAGGTCTATGCGAGGTATAGGAGCGATGATTTTTTGAGACCCATATCTTTTTGTGGCATGTTTGAAATGTGATTGCAAATATTTAGGACAGTCGTCATTTAGAATTGTATACATGAACACAGCCTTGTTTAACGTCAACTGATCTTTCAAGGGGGGGAAATTCAGGAGCTTTAGTTTATCATCCGTGGACCTATTCAAATCATGCAGAATAAGTTTTGCAGCTCGGCGATGTAGGGAATTGAGACTGTTTAAATGAACGTCACTGCAGTTATCCCAAAGTGTTGAAGCGAAGTTTATATGAGGCATTATGTGGGCGTAATAGAACATTTTGAGTGCTTCAGAATCGGCGTAATGCCTTAATTTTGATAACAGGTACAAATTCTTTGATACTACTTTGCAAATATTACTCAGATGAGTTTGCCATTTCAACTCTTGATCAATGGTAACACCTAATAGTCTAATACCGGGGCCCGGTAGCTCAGTTGGTAGAGCACTAGACTTGTGATCGGAAGGTCGCAGGTTCGAATTCGGGCCGGGACGGACACGGGTCAACTTTATGTGCAGACCCAGAGACGGAAGCCATGTCCCACCCCCGTGTCATCACAATGGCACGTAAAAGACCTTGGTCATTCTGCCATAAGTGCAGGTGGCTGAATACACCTAAACACGCAGACACCTGGGTAGCGCGACTCCGTTGCTGCTAGCTTTCTACTGGGAGGAAGCGACTCGAATTTCCCAGCGATGGGACAATAAAGTAATGAAAATGAAAAAATGAAAAATGAAAAATGTTCCCTAACTTGCTGCACTTGAGAGAGAGAGAGAGAGAGAGAGAGAGAGAGAGAGAGAGAGAGAGAGAGAGAGAGAGAGAGAGAGAGAGAGAGAGAGAGAGAGAGAGAGAGAGAGAGAGAGAGAGAGAGAGAGAGAGAGAGATAGAGAAAGAGATAGGGAGAGAGAGAGACACACTGACACTGACAGACACTGACACTGACACAGTTTAATTGAATATGGGCCTACAGCCCCTTTCAAGGGGGGGGGGTACACATGAATCACAGGAACAAAATAGAAAACATGATATTTAAACGTATGCAAAATACAGTGGTTTGTTCCAAGCTTTCCTCTATCAATAATCTTGCACATCAATGCTGCCTAATATATACATACAACCGAACAATAAATACAGCAACAACAAAACCTTCAGCGACAATTAATCCTCATTATTATTTAACATTGACAATCTTAACTGAAATGCAAAAAATAAAAACTGTGCTAAATACTTTATTCTTAACTCACAATATGTTTGGCATTCAATCAAAAAATGGATTTCGGTCTCCAATTTATCTTCACAAAAGGGGCAACACTTGTTTTCTGTTGAATTTTGGAAGCGATATCTGTGGATATTTATCTGTGAAACACCCATTCTAAATTGAGCGATGACATTTCTGTGCACATCTTTCAATAAAATGTCCACATAACGTTCTTTTTCAAAACAGGCTTTATATTTTCCATACATTGATAGGCGCTCACTCGAGTCCAAATGATTACGCCATTCATGACAGAAGGAACTGCAGAGCCTCTCCTTCAGTTCTGCAAAAGCACCCTCTCGTTTCCACATCCAAACATCCAAACTTGGTAAAATCCATTTTCACACACAACTGCCTTTACATGCGTTACCCATGTGATACCACCTTTTTCGTGGAGGTTGAACAACATTTTGAATGCCTTCTTTGAATAAAAATTGTCTGGCTGTCTCACAGAGAGAGAGAGAGAGAGAGAGAGAGAGAGAGAGAGAGAGAGAGAGAGAGAGAGAGAGAGACACACACACACACAGAGAGACAGAGAGACAGACAGAGAGACATACACACAAACCGACAGACAGGCAGACAACCAGAGACAAGGGAGACAGACAGACGTACACAGAGAGATAGAGACCCGAAGATAATTTGAAAACAAATAAATACTTTGAGGCTAAAGTGTTATCATTCTTGCAAAAGAACGTCGCAAGGTGACGCCAAAATCTCTGATCTTTCAATATAGCTATTCTGATGAACACGTGGGGGAATTCGGGGGCTGTGATTGGATGGTCTCTTCCGATCATCAAAGCATAATGCGGCGGAAGTCGGCCATTTTACTCAATATCCAAAAGCATATTGTCGATAACAAAGACGCATGGTTCCGGTTTATTCCACGTGTATAAAGTACACGCATACCTCGCCAGGTTTGTTTCTGTGACTAGTTGACAGACGATGCCATTTGCTTTGTGTGTTTTTTTGTTGTTGCTTACTGTACATGACATACATTACGTGTAAAATCCAGTTCTTTAACAGGCAACAAACCTTGCACATTTCCAGAAGCTGCAATCTGAAGCGACCTATCTCTGATTCTAGCAGACGATCTCTCCAATGTTTAACACAAAATCAGCAAACTCTCCTGTCACATAGAACGTCCATTGTATAGTGCAATGTTGAAATGAAGTTACCGGTCTGAAACATTTAATCGTTTCTTCTGAGACAATCCTTGTTCTCTTATCTTCTACAGATTTACTGCAGTCTTCACCACGCGAATTCCCAACACTGCAACAGAAGTCAGACTTTCGAACATACAATATACGTAGGCAAGCATGATACGTCATGACGTCATATGATTCCTAGCATATTGACGTAATGCTAAACATCCGGTTATCTCGAGTTTTCTCCGTAATACATGTCCGTGGGTTTTTCAATGTTCGGTTATTTGCGTGGCTTCATGCGGAAAGGGAACCGTCGTCTGCAATCAGCGACATGGACCATTCTGGTACTTGTTGCTGACAAAAACATGATTTTAACACAGAATTTAATGTCAGAATAGCTATATAAACGCTATTGTGTTTTCATCGTAGCAATAGGGTCCGATATTTAGACTCGAACAAGTATAATGCGACTCGTCTTCGACTCGTCGGCATTATACTTGTCTCGTCTAAATATCGGGCCCTATTGCTACGCTGAAAACACAATAGCTGGTAATATTACGTCATGTGTGTGTTCTGGACTCGATATGACATTCTCTCTGGGCGGAGCTTTGAAGTATAAAGTTTTCCAGCATGTTTTCAAATCAAACACATAACAACTATGTATTTTTGGAATTAGAAAAAAGATAAGGAATAGACGAATGTAAATTGTATCTGATTTGTTTTAAAAAAATACAGAAAGAGGTTATTTAATGGTTTTCTTCACTTCTAATCATTATTTCAATCAAATACAACACAACCATACATTTTCGTCATTTCATTTCATTTAAAACTATTCATTTCGTGATATAAAAAACGCTGGCGCTGGACCCGAGTACTCTTCAGACTGGCTCGCTCCCCCAGTATGAAAGTTTTTGTCTTGTGCACGTGGATTTAAAAAAAAAAAATTTTAATTTAATTTACACAATTAAAAAAATTATTAGAGTAAAATAAAACATTAAAACGTTCATAATAAACAATAGTAAACAAGAATTAAAAAAAAAAAAAATAGACCGCCCATAGACCGAACCCGGATCCCTTGGATTTAAAAAAAAAAAAAAATAATAATTATTTTACACAATCAAAAAAATTATTACAGTAAAACAAAACATTAAAACGTTCATAATAAACAATAGTAAACAAGAATTTATTATAAAAGAAAAAAAAATAAAAAAAAAATAAAAAATAGACAGCCCATGCCGGGAATCGAACCCGGATCACTTTAGCCATAGTCGGAAACGCTTTCCACCAAGCCACCAACTCTATCATTCGCCAGTGAACTCAAATGCCTATACTCCTCGCGCACAGTGGTACACGCACGCAAAGCACGCACGCACGCAAAGCCTGGTGTCGCTGTCGCTGGCTGGCTGGCGGATTAGCCGAACGGCTGTTCTATCCCACCGCGAATCGCGCCCACCGTTAAGAGTCGTTTTTGTTGATTAATTCGCATTTAGGTCCCAGGTAACATTATGAAGTTTTAATACGATCAATCGGACCTATTATCAAGTTAGTGTATCAACTTTTGAACGAACTGCGCCCAGTAGTTTCCCAGCAATAAGCTGTTAAGTCGAGACAGACAGACACACACACAGACAGACACACAATTAAAGTCTGTTGGACCCTAGTACTGAGTACTCGGGGATAATCATTCATTCTTTTAAAATTGTGACTTCCTGGCATGCGGCCGAACATTCCATCAAGATAAGTTTTTGTCACTTATTTTGTCAAGATAAGTTTTTGTCACCATACATTTTCGTCATTTCATTTCATTTAAAACTATTCATTTCGTGATATAATCATTCATTCTCTTAAAATTGTGACTTCCTGGAAAGCGGCCGAATATTCCATCAAGATAAGTTTTTGTCACTTATTTTGTCAAGATAAGTTTTTGTCACCATACATTTTCGTCATTTCATTTCATTTAAAACTATTCATTTCGTGATATAATCATTCATTCTCTTAAAATTGTGACTTCCTGGCAAGCGGCCGAACATTCCATCAAGATCAGTTTTTGTCACTTATTACGTTTGTCTGTGCACTTAAAAGACCGTTGGGTCAATATATTTGTGACTCATCTTTCTTGTTTTTTCATTATACATGTTCGGATTCAAGAGTTAATAATGAATATATATATATGATATAATTTTTGTAATTAAAATTGCCGATTTTTCAAAAAGAACAAAATTGGCAACTTCTGAGTTAACATTTCATGAACGGATGTGTAAGGTGCCAAATGCAAATGCAGTCCCACAGTCTGGACCGAGTCAAAGATTATGTGATAACATTTCAATAACATTGATGACAAATGTAGCCATGCATGACAGTGTCACCTCAACTTTTATAAACAGGCCAACGTGAGGTCTTCAGATAGCCCTATCAAAAACTGGAGAAAAAAGACACAATATAATGCCCTCAAAATGTCTACATCAATTACTATACAAATCTGGTCGATAGTTTTTAAGATATGCTCTGCACATACCTAGGGAGTCACACCTCACCCATCGCCCTCGTTAAATCATTCAATCAAGTATTGCAGCCCCACCATCGTTCGCCTTCCCAACTTCCGCCCCCCCCTCTCTCCCACACACAAGCACATTCATACCTCGGATAGTGTCTTCATCTTTCGAGAAGTAATACTCTCTGTTTAGTCCTTTTGCATTTTAAGGCCATTTCTTTTGTCTTATGCAAAGTATTCAAAGTCTTTACGTTGTGCGTCCTTCCATGTTTAAAGTAATGTGTCTCGGAGAGTGAGAGAGATACACACGATAGAGAGAGATTGGGAGACTGAGAAAAAGAGAGCGAGAGAGAGAGAGAGAGAGAGAGAGAGAGAGAGATAGAGAGAGGAGAGAAAGAGAGAGAGAGATACAGAGACAGGGAGAGAATGACAGAGAGAGACATAGAGAGAGAGAAAGAGAGACAGAGACAGAGAGACACACAGACAGAGAGAGAGAGAGAGAGAGAGAGAGAGAGAGAGAGAGAGAGAGAGAGAGAGAGAGAATACATAAGACAACGTCAGATAAGGTAAGATCGTTCTTTATTTTTTTTTAAAGGTGGTAGAACAAGCAAGACATTTCTTTAGTAAATATAGCCTTCGGCGTTGGTTGGAACCGCACCACAAAAAGGTCAAAGTAACGACAAAGGAGATTAAAAAACAAACATTATAGAACCGCAAAAACTAAGAAAAGTTAATAGATAACAAAGATACACAAGCGTTAATACAAATTTATATTAATAAAATGGTATTTATCTCATATGAAAGTCCCAACAACTAACAAACAAAAATTGACGAGTAAGCGTTTCATTTCATTGTTTGGGTTTCACGTTCGGAATATATCTATTTTGAACGATCGAAGCCAATCCGTTAATTACTTGTTCACAAGAAAACACCTTTGCTACGCCAACATGTTAACATCAAAGGTAGTTTTTGTGATCATTGTCGATTTTATAATTGTAAATCACTAGCATTTGCTGATAGGTCAGATCTCCCATACCCATGACATATTACTGGGGATTACTACAATCCGGTTACTATACTTTTAACAAGATAACACCCTTACTGTGCACATAATTATTTCAAAGCCAAAGTAGCATGGACCTACCAATTTTTAATTTCAAGTAAATGGTTACGGTACTAATGCATATAATTATGTTCTATGGTCAAGGGGGGAAAATGCACAAGAAGAAACAGCAAATTGCAGAAGTAAAACCACAAAGTACTCGTGTGCCTATAATGAATTGTTTACAGTAAATGATTTACTTCAAAGAGTGAGTGAAGGGAGATTTCAGTACATATGTTTTTAGAGAGAGAGAGAGAGAGAGAGAGAGAGAGAGAGAGAGAGAGAGAGAGAGAGAGAGAGAGAGAGAGAGAGAGAGAGATACTTACACACAAACAAACAGACACACACACACAAGCCGAGAATGATGCGAGAGAAACAGGAGTTATATATAGCAAGCAGAGAGAGAGAGAGAGAGAGAGAGAGAGAGAGAGAGAGAGAGAGAGAGAGAGAGAGAGAGAGAGAGAGAGAGAGAGAGAGAGAGAGAGAGAGAGAGAGAGAGAGACTGAGAACAAGCACCAATAATAGTTGTTAAAGAAAATCTAAACAGTAACACTAAATAGGTCGCATTTCAGGGAATAACGTCACTTGTCATCATTTTCACGAGTTTTCATTCACAAGCACCTGGGAAATAAATCTCATGATCCCCAGGCAATAAATCCCCGGTTACCATAGTTGCAGGAAGCAGGTTATACATGGATAATCAAAAGCAAACCCAATAGAAACGCTCAGGGATTCTTCGGCTCTTTTCATTGGTGTTTCCCCAGACCTAAACAGACGACACGACACTGCTTTGCAAAGTTCCAAAAACGAACTGGCAAACTGGCAAAAGTAAACAAATAACAAAACTACTTCATGAAAGGTCATACATTCATCAAAAACAAATGAAACCTAGCGATATGTTTTGTCTTCTTACAGAGTCATGGAGTGCGTGTATCTGTGTTTCGATACACAGACGTTCGGAGAAACACGAACGTCAAGTTCAAGTAAAACGACCCCTGACACACACATTTTGACCCGTGCACAAGACGTTG
>NC_090252.1:18169339-18209339 GCF_037325665.1 Littorina saxatilis | reverse complement strand
TGAGGCATTCTTAAAAGCTCATTAACAAATTCCAACTAGTTTAAGAGATATATGTAATTAAACAACCTTCTGGGTCCACACGGACCCACGACCACCGGCGAAGGTTAAACTAATAACAATAGGTTTCAACACATGAAATCCAATACAAAATGCATGAGTTTGTTTGTTTTCTGAATCGAAATCTAAACCATTGGACGCTCAAAGTCTCAAGGCAAGTAACTCTAATACTTTGTGTAAAGACAACAGTTGTTCCTCTTCCGGATGTCTACAAAGTCGACCACTTCGACACATAGACTGCAATCTGTCGGTCAAATATCAACTATATCTAATTTCATAAACAGAACACACGCAAGTAAATGCACACATCCTTGAACGTAAAGAAAATGAAGCGATTCCATACATCGCCTTGCCTTAGATAACCGAACTTCATAGAGTATTGGACGTTTGAACACGGGGGCAAAACAACCCAATAGACAATTTCCTTCGCGATACAAAGACATGAAAAGAACAGAAAAGTATCTGCCTTTATCGCCTCAGCAGAAAAACAGCATAACTAAGTATCAATTTTATTCTAAATCAAATAAACTGTTGTGAAGTGTTAGCAGAATTGAATAATTTTCACAGAACTCTTCAAACGCGCATTATTCCCTTGCGTGCTAAGACTGTGGCACCAAAACACCGTTTTTCTTTGAACATCTGAAGACAGGAGGAATACATTGGTTACACACCTCGTCTCAGTCAATATTAAAAAAACAATGGTCTCAGTTCGCTGAAGCTCGCATTTTTCATGATCCGCAAACTTCGACCATTATTTTCAATATTCACTGAGGCCCGACATGTAACCTCTACTGACCGGGTTTTGACAGGAGGAAGGTAGGACCAAGGGAAGACAGAACAGAAAACGAGAAACCATGAACGGGTTTGGGTTTACCTCGAATGTATCGTTCACAGTGAGTACCGCTGTACTGAATGGGGCACAGACACTTGTCATCGTCTGGTGTCCCCCCGTTCTCACAGATCTGAAAAAAAGCAACACGCAACTCCTGTCTTATTATGTTTAAAACACAATCAGTACTTTTGCTTTACCACTTGTAATGTAATAAGTGATACTTCCTAGCTTTCCACACACACACACACACACACACACACACACACACACACACACACACACACGCACGCGCGCGTGACAGTTCTAGCTGCTATTTGGGCTGTTCCTGATGTAAATATAGGTTACACACTCCGAGTCCTGATTATCTTGCATATTTTCCCGAGGGTCGATTTTCGGTCGAGGGAAAATATGCAAGATATTCAGGACGAGGTGTGTAAGCAATTTATCCCATTACTCCGACGTTTTCCTTACTTTTTCCAATAAAACCTGCCCGTGCCTGTTTTCAGCTTGCCAAAAGCCTCCGCAGTCGAAATTCATGTCAATGAATTCATGCGCAAAGCTAGTTCCCATTTGTCAGCATAATGGACGGCGTCATTCGACTTGTATGTGGACATTCAGTCATCCATATTGCTTATAAAAAGGTCTGCTATCTGCTTTTACATTTTGAAAGTCATTTTAAAATATCCCTGTGTATGACATCGGCTTTCGTTATACTCAAATCGGCGTACCGGGTTTATATGTTTACCAGAATGTGCGCATCGTATGAAGTATTCTTTATTTTCTCAATATTGACACATGTAGGCCTGCACCTATACGTGATATTGACTTTGACACTACAAAATATATGGGAAAGGCTCCTAATATTGACCGTCTCCTAATATGGACCACCTCCTGTTCTGACAAACTAACGGCGCTAGAGCGCTCAAAACAATTTCATTCGCTTTATTCACCCTCTCTGGATAAGTTGCACATGTCAAAACAGTTGCAGAAACAGAAACCTAAAAACTGTTAGGCTTTTTCGCTTTTTTTCACTTTTGGCAGCGTTCACTCTAAATTTGCCGCCTAAAACGAACTCGTTTCTGTCCACAGCCAAAGCTTTCATAACACAAACATGGCTATATATGACAGCTAAGACAGTATTTGTTACATTTTAACAGTGTGTACCCCGAGTTTCTACTGCAGACAAAAAATAATAGCAAAACCTCAAAGTATGTGTGAGTCCCCTAATATGGACCACCTTCAACAAATCGAAGAAAATAAAAACTTAAGGCAATTTTAATTAATTCATTAAGAAGCTTGCTGAAAATAACCTATAACTAGCCCTCGAGATTTCAAAAAAATATAACAAAATAGTCTTTTTTTTTTGGAAGTTGATAATTTCACTTATTTTCACTCTGTTTTTGATAAGCTTCTTCAGTTTCCTGGTGTGCTTCAAATAATGCTCTCATCAACCCGAAACAGCTAAATCTAAAGCATAACATTATTTGAATTAGTCTGACTTGCACACTAAGTTTTATCATGTTATTTTGAAGTATAGGGGGCTTTTTACAGTGATTCGTGAAGGCCGCTTCACTGGTCCATATTGGGCGCACAGGCTCCTAATATGGACCATTTGTGATATTTTCTGTATTTAATTTTTGCTGAAGGTCTATCAAAGCTATTTCACTCTAATTAGGCCTAACTGTTAAACTAAGAGAGAAGGACTACCAACCACAAAATGAAACTTCTTCGCAAGAAAACAAGCTAGTTATCAGCAATAAACAAAAAGTGGTCCATATTAGGGGCCCTTCCCCTACCTATACGTGATATTGACTTTGACACTACA
The DNA here is from genome assembly GCF_037325665.1 of Littorina saxatilis. Taxonomy (NCBI): domain Eukaryota; kingdom Metazoa; phylum Mollusca; class Gastropoda; order Littorinimorpha; family Littorinidae; genus Littorina; species Littorina saxatilis. Next base: position 18,206,625 of record NC_090252.1, on the reverse strand, counting down.
AAATATTTCAGTCGTATGTTAAAAAAAGTAGTCCATCTGTAAACTCTGAATATGCAGATGACCTCTATAAATTATTCAATTGTACTCTGAAATCAAAGACAATGACCAATGACAGTTGAGATCGAAACTCGGTTGTGATGGGATAGTGGGGCTCCTATGTTGCAAAATCATTCAAATCATGCAACAAACACCAAATTAAGCAAATATGAAGAGTTTTATGTGCTTAACAAAACCTGATACAGAGCCATCGCGAAAAATAAAAAATGGGTAGTTTTTAAACAATTTTTCAAAATGGCCGCCAGTGTAAACGGTTGGGTATGTTAGGCATATTTCACTTCATGTGATTAACAGCAAATTTGGCGTAAATGTACATTTGCTTTTGCTTAACAAAACCTGATACAGAGCCACAGTGAAAAAATTAAGAAATCAGTAGTTTTTTTACAATTTTCAAAATGGCCGCCAATAAAAGGGTATTTAGGCATTTTTGATGCTACAAGACATTCTCTTGCAATAGAAACTAACACAAACACATTTTTAAACAAAGCAATACATGTATTGTTGGTGCAGAGAATGATTGGACGGTGTGGGTGGCAGGGTTGAAGAATTTGTGGATTACCTAAACTGTGCAAAAATAAATATATTGCACCAATTTTCATACCAAAACGAAAACATTCATTCCTGTGCTGTTATATTCAATGTATGCTATTGAGGGCACTCAACTTGGCTAACTGGAACACTTTTAAGATAAAAGGTGGCCTTTACATGGGTTATTTGACCGCCGCCCAAATAAGGGTACCCCCAAAATAAAACTGATAAAAATGTAATGTATCAACTCAAAAGTCGACTAAAATTCATAATCGCTGTATTTCGAAAACGTTGTTTGTTCTCATGTGTTTACACAACTAGCACATTCCGGCAAGTGTCTATACTCAAAAGAAACTTTGGCAGTACTTGAAACAACCATCTGTCATATATACATGCGAAGTCAAACATATGTGGGATGTAAGTCAACAAACCTGTGGCAGTTTTTAAAATATTATTTCGTGAAGATTTGAAAGTGTACTCAAACGGTTGAACTACGCCTCGTGCGTAGACACACATTCCTGAAAGTTTCAACGCAACCCACTTGGTCATTGCTAAAATACATGGATTTTAGTTGACTTGGGTATCCCTCAAATTTGACACATAAACATCTCATCCTTGAGATCGACACATACATCAGTAGGTACAATGGCACAACACTAGAAATATGCAAGATGGCGAAATAAAACAACCTGTTCTGGATGGATAATCAAGTTGACTTTCTCTTCGTATACAACAGTGACCCAGTTGTGCCTCAGGAATTGTCGTCGGCTTTTTAAAAGGTACCCGAAGTTTTTGTCACATCTCTTTGTCACGTCAAGGGTATCCTTATTTTGACGGCGTAAATGATGATGTTAAAAAAAAATGTGCCAGATAGCGAAGATGCGAGCCTTTAATGGCATAGACAGTTTGAATAAAATGACACAGGAATAAAAGTTTGAGTTGGGGTATGAAAATGGGTGCAATAATATTTTTGCACAGTTTAGATGCTGACAGTTTTCACAGGCATGCAAGCACATTTGCAGAGAGCTGTGCTCTGCAGTCCTTCTTAGCAGCATTTGCAGCGTTTTGTTGTACAGCTCTTCTTGCAGGCACACCTCATGAGTTCTGGGCACACGCTGGATACCTCTTGAAAGCTCGTCCAGAATGACTCCCACTTTCCAGCCTTGAACTGCCAGCCCACAGAGTTTGGAAGTCTAATAGGTAGATGGCTCTTCTCAATCTCATGTCCTGCAGCAGCACCTCACTTGTAAGGGGATTATGGTCAATTTGGCAGCTCTTTTTACTGAAGAGGTACCGTCTAGCACTGTTTACACCCAGTACGTTGCTGGTTTTGTCCTACAAATGTACACCAAAAAGCTCTTGTGCTGCCCTGTCAGTGGTACTCAGCTTACAAAGAGGAGCAGACAACCTGAAGAAAGTTTGAGTGACGTCTTCAAATGCTTGCCATACTTCCCATGGGCCAAGCCTTCTGATTCCCCAATACCATTGAAGAACGACATAGTGTCACAGCCTGTAAGGCTATGCAAAATGGGCAGACAGGGTGACTTCTCTTAGCCAATGGCTTTGGCAATGTGGCGATACACTTCACCAGCAGAAAAAAACGCAACACAGCTGGAATGAGAAGCAGACTGTCTGGCCTCCTCTACATCCATGGTGCAGGAAATCAGCCTGTGGTACCCTTCACACAAAAGATGAAAAGTGACATTTTTATTTGAATGTATTTGAATAATGTTTAATATCTCAGAGAGTCGGCCAAAGCCGGGTTAGCAAGTCTTCACACAACAGACCAAAATGAAAGAAAATTATATTTCATGAATTCGTATAATTCTTACTGTTTCAGGTTAAAAAACAAACAAACACAGTTTCCAGTGACCCAACTGATTCTGGAATCTTTCTGACCGCTACATTTATTCGCTTCAAACAGTCGCTAACAGAATGTTGACCATAGTGAGGGTTCGTACGTTAAACCCATCAAATTCACAGAGGTCGCTTACAAATGATGTGCAAACATGTTCCAATTAATACAAATAAAAAAATCTTACTGTTAAGATGTATTAGGTAACAAACCTTGATACAGTAGTACTAGTGAAATCGGCTCCCTTCTGTGGCACCGGAATAAATGCAGAACGCTTGTTCCCAGGAACCGGCATGTGGTGTAACTCTTGTATATATCCTGTAAAAATAAAATTCACACCAATGCACGGTCAACTTAAAATAAGCAAAAGGATGAGAAACAAGCAACAAACCAAAATTGTAAAACTCAAAGAGCGGTACCTCTTCATTTTTCAAAACCACTTATCTCATTTGATTAGCATACACTGTATGCTTTTGTCTGTTACCTACCGTCTTTGAAAGTTTGATCACAACACTGTAAAGACATGGGGAGTGGAGTGTTTTTATCTCCAGCTGGTCATCCTACTATCTGGCCTACCCTCGCTCAGTTTTTGACTCTACCCCTCCCCACCTTATGGAAGTCCTTAACGTAGGCAGGACTAATCATTTATCTTACCATGAACAATCTCTTTCTCCTCGCCTTTTATTCAAAGTTCGTTTAATCTGTTTAAAATCACCAGCGTGGCGATCATGATTTCCTTACTTGTAATCAACAGATAGATCTAGATCTATCAGCATCACAATCCAGCTTGATGAGCTATTGCAAGATTACTCTGCATTTCAGCGCTTCACCCGATGAATAACAGACCCCAGGGGAGAATTAAACAGTAAAATGATGTGACATTGGTGAATGGATGCGTATTCTTGAAAACTTACCTTCAGAAACGTTGTTTTCGCTCAAATCAAAACACGCAATGTTGCGGAGGCCGCCATCTTGAATTTTCATGCTGCGGATATATAAAATTCTAAAAACGATCAAATTAAATACCAGAACACAAAAATACCCATAAGAGTATTTATGTCATGCATGTGTTATCAGCAGACAACTTCTGGTGCATGGTAAACCATTGAATTTTACATTTGCTGAGTTGGGAATATTTACTGCTGAGCGCTTTTGGTACGAATTTCGTCTGCTGTAAATGCAGCCTTTTATTCCCTATCAAAGACAAAAAAAACGATTTCTGAAGTGGCTCTGTATCTGAAATCCCTTAAATAATTATAAGGAACAATACCACAAAGTATGATGTTTGTTGCAAGATGTGAATGATTTATGAGTGCGTCTGCAACATACGAGCCCCACTAGGATATCCATACGGTTGTGATGGAATATTCAGAATAATCACCTCCTCAGCTAACAGAGACAAAGAGGCAGGTCATGGGATAACTGTGGTTACATTACATCCAGGACAAAATTCGGTCAGTGAAAAAACTCACCAGCTCGCACGTTACGTCGGGTGGAATCCAATGTGCACTGACGTCACAGGTCAACATTGATGACCCCTCGGGGGTCAGCTTGTAGTAGGGGTCACACGTCAAGGTCGCCGTGTCACCTTCCAGAGTTCCGTTCAAGATAAAGTACCCGTTGTTCGCTTGAGGCGCTCCACAGTTCACTTTGAAGAAACAATAATGAGATTTGTTTACATGTGTATTCTCTGTCTGGCTCGCTCACACACACATTTCACAAACACATACACACACCCACTCTGGCTCGCTCACACACACACGCACACACACACACACGCACACACACACACACACACACACACACACACACACACACACACTCACACACACATGCACAAACACACACATGCACACACACATACACCACAAACACACAAACACACAAACACACACACACACACACACATACACACATACACGCACACACACATACACACATACACCCACACACACACACACACACACACACACACACACACGCGCGCGCGCGCGCCACACATCGTTTCTACCTGCTGTTTTGGTTGTTCCTGGTGTAACTTCTGTCCCTACAGTTTGTGTTGCTCCTGAATCTTCTGTTGTTTTAACTGTTCCTTTGGTTCCTGTTGTTTTAGTTATTCCTTTAGTTCCTGTAGTTTCAGTTGTTCCTTTAGTTCCTGTAGTTTCAGTTGTTCCTTTAGTTCCTGTTGTTTCTGTTTTTCCTTCATTTCCTGTTGTTTCAGTTGTTCCTTTAGTTCCTGTTGTTTCAGTTGTTCCTTTAGTTCCTGTTGTTTCAGTTGTTCCTTTAGTTCCTGTTGTTTCAGTTGTTCCTTTAGTTCCTGTTGTTTCAGTTGTTCCTTTAGTTCCTGGCGTTTCTGTTGTTCCTTGAGTTCCGGTTGTTTCTGTTGTTCCTTTAGTTCCTGGCGTTTCTGTTGTTCCTTGAGTTCCGGTTGTTTCTGTTGTTCCTTTAGTTCCTGTTGTTTCTGTTTTTCCTTCATTTCCTGTTGTTTCAGTTGTTCCTTTAGTTCCTGTTGTTTCAGTTGTTCCTTTAGTTCCTGTTGTTTCAGTTGTTCCTTTAGTTCCTGTTGTTTCAGTTGTTCCTTTAGTTCCTGTTATTTTTGTTGTTCCTTTAGTTCCTGGCGTTTCTGTTGTTCCTTTAATTCCTGTTGTTTCAGTTGTTCCTTTGGTTCCGGTTGTTTCAAGTGTTCCTTTAGTTCCTGATGTTTCAGTTGCTTCTTTAGTTCCTGTTATTTTTGTTGTTCCTTTAGTTCCTGGCGTTTCTGTTGTTCCTTTAGTTCCTGTTGTTTCTGTTGTTCCTTTAATTCTTGTTGTTTCAGTTGTTCCTTGAGTTCCAGTTGTTTCTTTAGTTCCTGTTATTTCTGTTGTTTCTTTAGTTCCTGTTATTTCTGTTGTTCCTTTAGTTCCTGTTGTTCCTTCAGTTGTTCCTTTAGTTCCTGTTGTTTCAGTTGTTCCTTTAGTTTCTGTTGTTTCAGTTGTTCCTTTAGTTCCTGTTGTTTCTGTTTTTCCTTCATTTCCTGTTGTTTCAGTTGTTCCTTTAGTTCCTGTTGTTTCAGTTGTTCCTTTAGTTCCTGTTGTTTCAGTTGTTCCTTTAGTTCCTGTTGTTTCAGTTGTTCCTTTAGTTCCTGTTGTTTCAGTTGTTCCTTTAGTTCCTGTTGTTTCTGTTTTTCCTTCATTTCCTGTTGTTTCAGTTGTTCCTTTAGTTCCTGATAATTCAGTTGCTTCTTTAGTTCCTGTTATTTTTGTTGTTCCTTTAGTTCCTGGCGTTTCTGTTGTTCCTTGAGTTCCGGTTGTTTCTGTTGTTCCTTTAGTTCCTTCAGTTCCGGTTGTTTCTGTTGTTTCTTTAGTTCCTGTTGTTTCTGTTGTTCCTTTAGTTCCTTTAGTTCCTGTTGTTTCTGTTGTTCCTTTAGTTCCTGTTGTTCCTTCAGTTCCGGTTGTTTCTGTTGTTTCTTTAGTTCCTGTTGTTCCTTCAGTTCCGGTTGTTTCTGTTGTTTCTTTAGTTACTGTTATTTCTGTTGTTCCTTTAGTTCCTTTAGTTCCTGTTGTTCCTTCAGTTCCTGATGTTTCTGTTGTTCCTTCAGTTTCGGTTGTTTCAGTTGTTTCTTTAGTTCCTGTTATTTCTGTTATTTCTTTAGTTCCTGCTGTTCCTTCAGTTCCGGTTGTTTTGGTTGTTTCAGTTGTTCCTTTAGTTCCTGTTGTTTTAGTTGTTCCTTCTACTCCTGCTGTCCCTCCTCCTACAAACAAAGATCTATTTTCAGCTATCAGCTTCAACTACTTCAGCTACAACTTTTGCCACTGATTTTACAACAGCTAATATTAACAGGGCTCGTCACCAATTATAATGTGTAGGGGGTCCAGGCGGAATCAAAGGGTCCCAAAACCGGGAGGAATTTCGGAGGTTCTGTGAGACCTACACAGAAGTTTTTTTTGTTTTTACATTTAGTCAAGTTTTGACAAAATGTTTTAACATAGAGGGGGAATCGAGACGAGGGTCGTGGTGTATGTGTGTGTGTGTGTGTGTGTGTGTGTGTGTGTGTGTGTGTGTGTGTGTCTGTGCGTGTGTGTGTGTGTACGTGTGTGTGTGTGTACGTGTGTGTGTGTGTGTAGAGCGATTCAGAGTAAACTACTGGACCGATCTTTATGAAATTTTACATGAGAGTTCCTGGGTATGATATACCCAGATCGTTTTTTCTTTTTTTCGATAAATGTCTTTTATGACGTCATATCCGTTTTTTTGTAAAAGTTGAGGCGGCACTGTCACACCTTCATTTTTCAATCAAATTGATTGAAATTTTGGCCAAGCACTTTTCGACAAAGGTCGGACTTCGGTATTGCATTTCAGCATGGAGGCTTAAACATTAATTAATGACTTTGGTCATTAAAAATCTGAAAATTGTAATTAAAATATATTTTTATAAAACGATCTAAAATTACTTTTATTTTATTCTTTATCATGTTCTGATTCCAAAAACATATATATATGTTATATTCGGATTAAAAACAAGCTCTGAAAATTAAATATATAAACATTATGATTAAAATTAAATTTCCGAAATCGTTTTAAAAACAATTTCATCTTATTTCTTGTCGGTTCCTGATTCCAAAAACATATAGATATGATATGTTTGGATTAAAAACACGCTCAGAAAGTTAAAACGAAGAGAGGTACAGTAAAGCGTGCTATGCAGCGCAGCGCAACCGCTATGTACAGCGCTGAACAGGCTCGTCACTTTCACTGCCTTTTGCACTAGCCGCGGACTACGGTCATTGTGAAAAAATGCAGTGTGTTCAGTTTCATTCTGTGAGTTCTACAGCTTGACTAAATGTAGTAATTTCGCCTTACGCGACTTGTTGTTTTCTCTGGAGCTGCGGCAAGACTTATCCTCTCCTTCGATATACAGCCCTGAGTACGTTCTTGCATGTCTATTGTGTTTTAAAACTAGCATATGATTACATCAGTACTAACGGCTCGCTTGATAACACAAATCTAGTGCGTCCCGGGACCCGCTCTAGTTAAGTTTAATGCGTTACATGACCCCCTTTTTTCGACTTCTATACTACTATTGTGGGTATATGACTCAGGGACGGAGAGTCGAAGGACCCCTTTGTTATATATGATATAGTATTACTATTTATTTATTTATTTATTTTTATTTATTTATTTACGAGGATTTATATCGCGCACGTATCTCACCACACAAGGCGACTCAAGGCGCATGTTACCTATTAATGCCGTGTGAGATGGAATTTTTTTACACAATATATCACGCATTCACGTCGGATCGACTGCCTTTAGGCGCTGCATCCACCTTTCACGGCCTATTATTCCAGGTCACACGGGTATTTTGGTGGACATTTTTATCTGCGCCTATACAATTTTGCCAGGAAAGACCCTTTTGTCAATCGTGGGATCTTTAACGTGCACACCCCAATGTAGTGTACACGAAGGGACCTCGGTTTTTCGTCTCATCCGAAAGACTAGCACTTGAACCCACCACCTAGGTTAGGAAAGGGGGGAGAAAATAGCGGCCTGACCCAGGGTCGAACACGCAACCTCTCGATTCCGAGCGCAAGTGCGTTACCACTCGGCCACCCAGTCCCTACTACCTACGAAACCACTAACATCACCACCATCAATACGAAAAAGGAAACAAACTTGCATCAAGCCCGCATGGCCATATCGATTGAAGAGACCATCACAAGTACTACTTTGACTATTACAACTATGACGACTTCTCATCCATGTCGAGTGCAGTGGATGCCTGTGTGTTGGCCAGGGCAGACCGAGGACACACACACACACACACACACACACACACACGCACACACACACGCACATACACACACACACACACACACACACACACACGCACACACACACACACGCACACACACACACACACACACACGCACACACACACACACACACACACACACACACACACACACACACACACACACACACACACACACACACATACTACTACAACTACGACGACTTCTCACCTATGTTGCAGTGGGTGCCGGTGTGTTGGACATCACACACACACACACACACACACACACACACACACACACACACACACACACACACACACACACACACACACACACACACACACACACACACTACTGCAACAACTACGACGACTACTCACCTGTGTCGCAGTGGGTGCCGGTGTGCTGACCTGGGTAGACACAGGATGCACCGTTCTCTCTTCTTCCACCGTTGGAGCATATCTGCTGATTTGAAAATACTTTGAACGTACGAACTACCTTTGTACAAATTATATTCCCCTCTTGCACTACAACGTTTTGTACACCATGAACTGTCTTCTCTCAAACAATCGTTTAAAAAAAGGAACGGTAGTAAATGCATCTAGTTCTTGACAAATTGAGCTCTACCCATCAGCATAATCCAGTGAATCGGAATTTTAAGAAGGAAGTTTCTTGAAGTGGCTCAAAATTTATTAACCCCCAGCTTGTGAAATACATTGAGCCAGCTTATTAAAAACAGAGATTCTGTAAAAGTGAGGTCGATTACTCATGTTTAAGGTGATGCCCTCTCGAACACCAACACTTTCACGTTATTGGAAAAGCCTCATCGTCTGCAGACACGAACAATTGAACGTGTCAGAAGAAGATGATACCAGGTGCAAGACCAGTGGAAACTGAGTGAAACACGGGACTTACCGGCAAACAGGCGGCATTTGGCGGCGTCCACCGTGACGTCACAGCGCATGTGAACTCGGAAGTGCCTTGCGGGGACACCTCGTACTGAGGGTCACAGGTCAAGGTCGCCATGTTACCTTGCAGAGTTCCTGTCACACTCCACGAACCGTTGACTATGGGTTTGGGATGTCCGCAGTCGGCCGGAAGCGGAAGACAGTTATACTGATGGCGTGGACTTCCCTTCGGCACGCACACTTCCGTTTCTGCGCAGGGCCGCGACGCGCAGCCGTTGTCAATACCGCTGTTTGTGGATGTGTCCATTGTCCAGCCCGTCTCCATTACCTCCGCTGATACATAGAGTCATAGCACACACTGTGATTTGTACGATCTCCCAGGTCAACTTATGTGCAGACCTGCTAGTGGCTTATCCCCCTTCGTGTGTACACGCAAGCACAAGACCAAGTACGCACGGAAACGATCCTGTAATCCATGTCAGAGTTCGGTGAGTTATAGAAACACGAAATTACCCAGCATGCTTCCTCCGAAAGCGGCGTATAGCTGCCTTAATGGCGGGGTAAAAACGGTCATACACGTAAAATTCCACTCGTGCATAAACACGAGTGTACGTGGGAGTTTCAGCCCACGAACGCAGAAGAAGAAGAAGAAGATTATTTTCAACATAGACTTGTTCTTTCAATGTATGTGTTCGCTAGCTTGTTTCTCAATGACTCTTCTAATTTCTTGATTGAAAGCGAAAGGGTTTATCAATAAATGACTGTGTGACTTATCTAAAATCTAAATATTCCTTTTTGTTCTATTCATTAAGTTGCGAAATAATACATACACCCATTTCGTCATTTACATATTTTCTCTATCAAATTATAGCTCATTCATTTAATCATTAATTGCATCAATGTACCCACGTGCGTTTATAATTGGTAGATATTTTTAATCGTTCATGCATATGTTCCTTTTTACATTTATTTTCAGTCACATTTTGACTAGATGATTTGAAATTAGCTCGAAATCGAGATAAGGGTGGTGGTGTTTGTGTACTCGACAGATCTTAATAAAAGTGTACAAATGCTTTCAGAGGATATCCCCAAACATTTTGTAAATTTCGATCAATTTCTTTGATGACGTCTTGTCCGGCATTTAATAACACAAGCTAGAAATTTCAGTCAAATAATCTCTGACTTAATCCGGAATATGGGATTGCATTTCAGTTTGTAAGCTTAAAAATCAAGTGATGAGTTCGGTCAATACAATTCTGAAAATTCTAATACAAGTCGCATAAGGCGAAATTACTACATTTAGTCAATCTGTCGAACTAGCAGAATGAAACTGAACGCACTGCCTTTTTTCACCCAAACAATACAGCTTTGTCAATCTCCCGCGACAAGTAAATCGCTGACACTTTTCACGTGGAAAACACTCTAAAATTGACAAGCCCTCATAGCGTTGTTGCGTTTGCGCTTAGCATGAAAGCACGCTTTTCTCTATTCTTTTCAACTTTCTGAGCTTGTTTTAATCCAAAAATAACATATATGTGTGTGGTATCCGAACATGATAAAGAATACAACGACATCTTGTTTGGATTGATATCTTACATTTTTATTGTAGCACCTAATTAACCTTTTTGTTTGTTTGTTTGTTTGTTTGCTTAACGCCCAGCCGACCACGAAGGGCCATATCAGGGCGGTGCTGCTTTGACATATAACGTGCGCCACACACAAGACAGAAGTCGCAGCACAGGTTTCATGTCTCACCCAGTCACATTATTCTGACACCGGACCAACCAGTCCTAGCACTAACCCCATAATGCCAGACGCCAGGCGGAGCAGCCACTAGATTGTCAATTTTAAAGTCTTAGGTATGACCCGGCCGGGGTTCGAACCCACGACCTCCCGATCACGGGGCGGACGCCTTACCACTAGGCCAACCGTGCCGGTACCTAATTAACTTATTTTTGTTAATTGTGATCACAGTTTTAGAGTAACCATAACATATCTATATATTTTTAGATTCAGAATTTAATTAAAACAATACGATGCAATCATTTTTAAATCTGTTTGCAAAAAGTCGATTTTAATGACAATTTTAATGAGCAAACTGATTGAATAATGTTTAAAGCTTCCAAGCTGCAATGCAATCCCATAGTCCGGACTTTGTCAAAGATTGCTTGGGTAAAATTTCAATCAATTTGATGGAAAATGAGGGAGTGACAATGTGGCCTCAACTTTCCAAAAAAACCACGGATATGACGTCATCGAAGTCATTTATTAAAAAAATAACCGTTAAAAACATCTGGGGATATTAACATATACGAAGTGAGACGATTCTGAAAGTCAGACCAAGCATGCATATCACACATAAACACTGAGGCAAGCTACATGTGACATTTCAAGGTTACCTCAGTGTTTCTATGGAAACAAAGGAAAGGAACTCTTCTACAAACCACACACACTTGACAGAAATATTTCCGACCACCGTCCTTTACATGGGGAGAAGTACGAAAAATACAGAGGAATACAAAATACATACGGTAGAGAGGCTGAGCGTGCAGGATACAGTTGGGTCCATCCTTCATGTTGTCATTGTAGCTGTAACTCGCACATAGCGGTCTGTACCAGCACAGTCTTCGGCACTGCTCCCTGTTGTAGAGTGTGTAATTACCCATGATATCAGAACGGTCCACGAGGGCGATACAGTCTGTATCCAAGCCCCAGGTGTCCATGCCCAAGGTAGATATCAGTAAGATCATTCGTGTGACAAGAGATAACCCTCGGCATTTTTTCTCCTGGTCGGACATGCCTGCTTTGTGTCTAGTTCTTCTGCCCAAAGAGGACCCTGCCTAAGTCTGTCTCAGTTTTAAAGCCATCTCATCTATAGAGAAGCAGGGAAAACCGGTTGTTGTCCAAACATTGAAATGTTCCTTGGGGGATCGTTCTCTGTATGTTTAGACTATTCTATATGACGCATTGCATTTCTTGAGCTCACACACACAAAGACACAGACACACACGCACACACACACACACACACACACACACACACACACACACACACACACACACACACACAACCACACACACACACACACACACACACACACACACACACACACACACACACACACACACAGCCCATCACAGAGTTCTACTGCCATTCATATTGCAGTCAATACCACTTGAGATTATATTCAATATAAAAACTGCAGCAGTTCATGTTCAAAGTTGATGGAAACACACTTTCAGAAGTGCAGAAAATCAACACCCATTAGTGGTGTTTTAAAATACCCAGATATTTCGTTATTGAGTGTTTCTAAATAGTATTCTACCAGTAAACGTTCCATGCACTTAACGTTTCCTGTTTTTGTTTTCTTTGGATTTTGTTTGCGTTTTTTTTTTTCGAAATACAAGGAGGAGAGCAATGTTAAGTCCTAAAGAGCAACTAAGTACTTTGGCCCGCCGTGAACCTTTGCGTACACTATGTTAGTTCAGACCTGGGAACCTTTGTTTTGCACTTGGAGTATTCTCAAACAAACTTGGTGTATTTTCAGAAAAAAATGAGCGTACTCCACCCTGCATCCGAACATCCATGATTTAAACATGCTTCACACGTGTCTGTCGCACCGTTAAATACGTTTACCAATACATTTAAAACAAATACTTCTTTCAATGTTTTCTGACAAAAACTATATGAGACCCACATAGACGACAGGGAACCATTTTCACAACGCCTGTGATTGAGATGCCTTTCGAATGCCTCGATCAATCTTGTTGAACATGTTGTACTTGCCATTGGCTCTTTGAAAGTTTCAGCATCGACATTTTCTTGCAGTTTCTGAATATCCAAGAGCCCTGATGAGATGGTGTCTTTTGTGCTCGGATTGTCGTCAATGGACTTGAGACAATTATCCCATATATATAACAATATCTGGATAGCTTCGTAAATAAGTGTGTGGAATCGAACAGATATGTTGTAATGGTGGCCTTCCATGACAGCTAGCCGCTATGGAACTCTCCACAACTAGAATAATGTGATCCTCCACCACTAAATGAGTCGCATGTCACCTCGCGCGGTTCTGCGCTAGGCTTAATATAAGTCCGGGGAGTGTCTGGTAACAGTGTGAGGGTCACCTCAGTCACAGGCTTATAACTCAAACAGTGTTCGGTCTTTACTAAAACGGTTTTCACCATTGGATAGAGCATAAACAAACTCTTTAGGAAAATGCAAAAATATGAAAATCATGCAAAGGTGACATGCGACTCATTCCGTGGTGGAGGGTCACAGATGTGTTTGTTCGCAGATATAATTTAAACCAGCATCCTGGAAACGTTTGTCTATGATGGAAATCAAGGTAGAAGCAGTATGAAAAGCGCCAAGTCTGAGCTAGTTTGCCATACTTGTCAGGGTGGGCCAATGAGATATATGCTGCCTTTGCGTACAAAGATTGATCAAGAGTTACAACAATGCCCGGCAGGTCAAGAGCTCCTTGGATTTGCCCTGACTTTTATTGTGCATTTATTGTCAGCAAGTACTCCAGGTTATCTTTGGGGTTTTTTTTTGGGTTTTTTTTTGTATTTGCCAAGCACATCATTGTGGGGGTTTTAATCAATAACATTCATCCTTCAACATGTATAATAAATATGTAAATGGCAAGTATACAATACATATATATATATATATATATACAACATTAGGACATAACCGACAGACGGGCATATAACATACCGTTCGCCTACAAGTAAGGCCGGAGCATAACATAACATGCAGATTACAATACTGATAAAAAGAAAGAGAGAGAGAGAGAGAGAGAGAGAGAGAGAGAGAGAGAGAGAGAGAGAGAGAGAGAGAGAGAGAGAGAGAGAGAGAGAGAGATAGAGAGAGAGAGAGAGGTTATCTTTTTTCTGTATTTTCAGCAGGACTTGTGAGAACGTTGAAACCGGACCACCGCATACTTTCTGATTGTCACCTCCCTGGAGCCGTGCAAGTATCCACACCAGATTAGTTTGCTTATAAGCAGACATTCTTGCAGTTAGTTTTGCTTGACTTTGCAGTCTCACGGATGCTCGACCTTCCTGGGCCTATCCGTGGCACACAGGAGTACAACGGCAAGGGTTTTGGCTGCAAGTCCAAACTCAGTTTACTTTCTTTTGTAAGTGAGGTGATCTTCTTTGGTGGCAGGCTTGGGCCAAAGACAGGCTTTTGCACCATGATTCCATTCACTCTATTAGACGTGACCTCGCCGGTCCGTGTAGCCTGCAAACGATTGATGTTGTCCCAAGCAACACTGACCATGACGTTTGGTTGGATACTCTCAAGAAGTACTGCATCATCGGCTTCTTTACCCGACAGTTCATGCAAGCAAATGCTTAAGTCAATTTCTGACAGTTTCGATCGAGAGATACAATGACCGAGTGTATTAAGCATCTTCACGACCTTGTTGTTTCCTGTTAAGGTTTTGACTGCTGAGGCCAGAAGTACATGTTTTGGCAGGATCTTTCTCCCATGGTGGGCAGCGTACATGATGTCTTGGCAGACTGAATCTACAACAGTAGTTTGGTGATCTTCTTCTGCTGCACGTGTCCCCATCATCACCAGGGCTAGCAAGTGGTGCATAGAAGCTGAAATGTATTGGGTAACATTCTTCAGTTCCTCAGTTCGGGGTGGCAGTGAAACACTCTTTGCTTGTGATCTGATTTCTTCATGAAGGACTTTTGCTGCTTGTTTAAGCATCGCTGTTTTGTTCTTTTCTTGGTTTAATTGCTTAATTTGTGTTTTGGGGAAATAGTTGTCTTCAACAGCTTTTGGGGGAGACAGGTCTTGAAGAAACACAAGCACTTTGTCCGATGCCGTTGCAACAAACATCAGAGACTGCCCAAACTCTGCCTCAATGTTTCTTCTGAAGTCACACTGCTTAGATCTTGATACGTTGCAACGCCAAAGCTGATCATCTTACTGTTGAGTAGTTTTCTCAGATCTGAGAGTTTCGTCATTGTTCGTGTTTCAAGAAGTTGTTCTTTCTTGAACTTGAACACTTCTTTGAAAGCTTGCTCTTTTGCTGGTGTGAAGCAGTCAACATTTTCCAATGAACAACGTTCTTTTTGGTTGATGCGCGATAGTCTGTGGTTGTGGTCCACGTAGCATGTTTATGGTACATAAGTCGTGAAGTGTTTTCCACGCCGAAAGCGTCAACTTGTTCTTTCAAAAGTCTAGCTTCTCTTGGTCTATCGTTATTTCGGATTGAATCTATTCGTGTTTTTCATGTGCGATTTTCAGTTGACATCTTGAATGTTTTTGTGCTCTGTATTTAGATGCTTTATATCCCCCAAAATCGGCGTATGCTGCTTGAATGGCGGGGCAAAAACGGCCATACACGTACAAATCCACTCGTGCTAAAAACATGAGTAAACGTGGGAGTCTAAGCCCATGAACGAAGAATAAGAATAAGAATAATAAGAAGAAGAAGATGCTTTATCCACACACAAAAGCACAAGTTTTCTATGATGAGCTTTGAAACAGTTTTACTTGATATATCTGTGAAAGTTCCACTACTGCACTATTTCTTGTTCGTAATTGAACCCGTTTTTACATTTAGTCAAGTTTTGACTTAATATCTTAACATAGAGGGGGAATCGAGACGAGGGTCGTGGTGTATGTGTGTGTGTGTGTGTGTGTGTGTGTGTGTGTGTGTGTGTGTGTGTGTGTGTGTGTGTGTGTGGTGTATGTGTGTGTGTGTGTGTGTCTGTCTGTCTGTGCTTGTGTGTGTGTGTAGAGCGATTCAGAGTAAACTACTGGACCGATCTTTATGACATTTTACATGAGAGTTCCTGGGTATGATATCCCCAGACGTTGTTTTCATTTTTTCGATAAATGTATTGTATGACGTCATATCCGGCATTTTGTAAAAGTTGAGGCGGCACTGTCACACCCTCAATTTTCAATCAAATTGATTGAAATTTTGGCCAAGCAATCTTCGACGAAGGCCGGACATCGGTATTGGATTTCAGCATGGAGGCTAACAAATTAATTAATGACTGTTGTCATTAAAAATCTGAAAATTGTAATTTAAATTTTTTTTTTATAAAACGATCCAAAATTACTTTTATTTTATTCTTCCTCATGTTTTGATTCCAAAACATGTAAATATGTTATATTCGGATTAAAAACAAGGTCTGAAAATTAAAGATATAAAGATTAAATTTCCGAAATCGTTTTAAAAACTATTTCATCTTATTCCTTGTCGGTTCCCAATTCCAAAAACATATAGATATGATATGTTTGAATTAAAAACACGCTCAGAAAGTTAAAACGAAGAGAGGTACAGTAAAGCGTGCTATGAAGCACAGCGCAACCGCTACCGCGCCAAACAGGCTCGTCACTTTCCCTGCCTTTTGCACTTGCGGCGGACTACGTTCAGTTTCATTCTGTGAGTTCCACAGCTTGACTAAATGTAGTAATTTCGCCTTACGCGACTTGTTGTTTGTTTAATTGGTTTTTGGGTGGTGGACCTTACTTCGTTTTATGTTCTTGCAAGGGGGATCGAAAACATCCTTCGATGTGTTGTCTTTATTATTCATTTCACGAATCCTCATCCTGCATTTCGTTTCTTCGATTAACACGTTGCTCTAATTGTTAGATAATTTGCGTCAGGCAAGTTCAAATACTTTATAAGAAATTCACGCATGACATAAAACAATACCTTGACGATCTTGTTCAAACAGCCCACGCCAGATGTGTGTAGTGTTTTTGTTTTTGTTTTCTTCTTTGTTACATTTAGTCAAGTTTTGACTAAATGTTTTAACATAGAGGGGGTGTACGACCATCCAATCACAGCTCCCGAATTCCCCCAACGTGTCTTTCAGAATAGCTATATTCCCGCATGTTGAGCCAGAATATTTTGCTTTGGCAAATCGACGTTGCAGTTCCGGAGCAAATGATCAAAATTACATTGCGAATTTGCGTTCAAACGTGTTTTTTCCCATAGTATAACGATGCACAGGTCGAAAATATGGCCAATAACAAATCTATTGTACTTCAAAGAAAGAAGAATAACAAAATTATTGTCAAATATGACTTGCAATTTACCGTGCGCGCTGTAAAATCTCCCTACCTTCAAATCAGACGAAAAGCAGACTTCATTTACTTCCAAGAGAGAAATCGTTGGTCATAAAGTCTTGCAGGACCCAAACATATTTCTGCACGCTTTCTTTTCTTTTCATATTCAGTTGCTTTGCAAAAATGAAGTGTTATTGGTTTTCTCAACTTGTCAAGTCAGTCAAAACGACCGCAGAACACAGAACTGGGAAATGACATTGATTGAAATACGAAAGATCTCCGATGACGAAAGTATAAATGACGTCATCTGGTCACACATATCTCGAGAACTAAGCGTCGCTCAAAACCAGCGCCCTTTAATTAGTTTTCATCATCAGTTTGCTTGCCCTCGTGTTCTTCGTCTTTTTCTTTCGCTCCTGTCTCATTATGACGTCAAACCTACAATAACGTCACGGAAGACGTAACAGAAAGTCCATATTTCTGGTCCAAGACGTTCCACTTACAAGTCTCGGTTACTATGCTTGCCAAGATTCTTGTATTGTTAGTAACAGCTATTGTGTTTTCAGCGTAGCAATAGGGCCCGATATTTAGACGAGACAAGTATAATGCCGACGAGTCGAAGACGAGTCGCATTATACTTGTTCGAGTCTAAATATCGGACCCTATTGCTACGATGAAAACACAATAGCGTTTATATAGCTATTCTGACATTAAATTCTGTGTTAAAATCATGTTTTTGTCAGCAACAAGGACCAGAATGGTCCATGTCATTGATTGCAGACGACGGTTCCCTTTCTGCATGAAGCCACGGAAATAACCGAACATTGAAAAACCCACGGACATGTATTACGGAGAAAACTCAAGATAACCGGATGCTTAGCATTACGTCAATATCTTAGGAATCATATGACGTTATGACGTATCATGCTTGCCTACGTAGATTGTATGTTCGAAAGTCTGACTTCTGTTGGGAATTCGCGTGGTGAAGACTGCGGTAAATCTGTAGATGATAAGAGAACAAGGATTGTCTCAGAAGAAACGACGAAATGTTTCAGACCGGTAACTTCATTTCAACATTGCACTACACAATGGACGTTCTATGTGACAGGAGAGTTTGCTGATTTTGTGTTAAACATTGGTGATTGGAGAGATCGTCTGCAAAAATCAGAGATAGGTCGCTTCAGATTGCAGCTTCTGGAAATTTGCAAGGTTTGCTGCCAGTTAAAGAACTGGATTTTACACGTAATGTATGTCATGTACAGTTAGCAACAACAAAAACACACACAAAGCAAATGGCACCGTCTGTCGACTAGTCACAGACACAAGCCTGGCGAGGTATGCGTGTACTTTATACACGTGGAAGAAACCGGAACCATGCGTCTTTGTTATTGCCGATATCGTTTGGATATCGGCAAAAATGGCCAACTTTCGTAGCGTTATGCTTTGATGATCGTAAAAGGGATGTGTGAGACCATCCAATCACAGCCCCCGAATCCCCCCACGTGTCCATCAGAATAGCTATATTGCGTGTTTGTGAGTGCGTTTTCGTTTCTGTTTTTACAGGTGTGTGCATTTACTTACTCGAGTGCATGCGTAACAGTGTATGGACGGACAAGGGAGAAATAGTATTTGCATGGTTGTTTATCGTGTGTCGGCAGGTTCTCTTTGCATTTCGTCTCGTCCTTTCTCTGGAGTGCCACAGCGCGATCGCGAGTGTGTGAGCAGTGTGTGTGTGTGTGTGTGTGTGTGTGTGTGTGTGTGTGTGAGAGAGAGAGTATGCGTGTGTGTGTGTGTGTGTATTATGGGTGTGATTGTGTGGGGGTGTCTGTATGTGTGTATGTAAGAGTGTGTGTGTGTGTGTGTGTGTGTGTGTGTGTGTGTGAGTATGCGTGTATGTGTATAATTATGTGTGTGAGTGTGTGTGTGTGTGCGTGTGTGTGTGTGTGTGTATGTGTGTGTGTGTATGTGTGTGTTTGAACTGCTCTCATAGTGAGGTCTTAGGTGGTCTACACACCTACAAACTGAGGTCCTACAGTAAGTCCTCACTTTGTTTTGACACCGTTAAGTTGACTTTTTTCCCGTTAAGTTGACTTTTTTGACGGAAAGAATGTCATAACAATGTTCAAAATGACATTCTTTCCGTCCTCTATAGGCGACGAAATAGGTCAAATTTTGTGCCTTTTTTAGTGAAAATTCTTCGATGCCGGAGCGAGTACTGCACTCAGTGCCGTTGTAGTGCAAGTGCACTAGAAAGGCACTGCACCCAGTGCCGTTGTAGTGCAAGTGCACTACAAAGGCACTATCCGTGTGTCTATTAGCAAGTCCTCACTATGAGAGCAGTCCAAACAGGAGTGTGTGTGTGTGTGTGTGTGTGTGTGTGTGTGTGTGTGTGTGTGTGTTCCAGGAAAACAAGGCGAAGTTAAGAACAGTTGAGTTTCCATTTCTCTATCCACGTCGGCACATTCTTTCCGTTATAAGGTAACAGTCTGTCAATGTGATACGCCTTTGAATCTTTCTTTGGTCTAGTTTTAATAAGGTATGTCAATCATCAATATTACCCGCTATTACGAGTTAGTCGTGTGACAGAGAGTTTTCTTGCACACGAGACTGTAGATGTCTCACGACGGCGTAGCCGAAGTGAGACAGCAGCAGTCGAGTGTGTGTGTGTGTGTGTGTGTGTGTGTGTGTGTGTGTGTGTGTGTGTGTGTGTGTGTGTGTGTCATGTGCTATTACTTTCAGCAGGCTTAAAAAATGCATGACTTCCTAAACACACACATGGATGAAGACAGACTCGAAAACGCCGTTACCTAGATTCCAGTTCTCTATGCGTTATGATATGGTTCGACCAGATTGCATCCACCTATTTTGTCGCCACGCCTGTTTGCACACATCTTGTTGGGATCCGCGGCACCTGCAGTCGAGCCATTTTTCACTGAAAGGTGTTAAAGGGACGTTAGAACGTCAACACTCACACATCACTGTAATACAGTTGATTATCTCCCCTGAACAGGTTTCGCTCATTTGAGATCAGTGCCAGCGGTATCGCCAAGCAAAAGATAACTATCCGTGCAGCAACTTAAGTGATCATTATTTAAATTCTATGCATAAACAGCTTTCATATGTGTGAGCGTGTGTGTGTGTGATCAGGTAAAGGCATGGCGCCGAGCATGAGATAACAATTCGTCCAACTGTGACAATTTTAGTGATCACTAATTTCAATCAGTCTGGCTTCACTGACAAGATTGTTGTTTCTTTTCCAATCAAATATTCTCGTGTCAAAAAGCTGAGCAACCTTGACATACAATCTGACACGCATGTAGTATCCATACAGCAAGCAACATTAATTAAACTGCTCGAACAACAGTACTTTCTGTGTTTAAAGTACAGCTTGGTCCTATGTTACTTATCCAGTTTTTGACGACAGAATCCTGCGAAGAAGTGTTTTATTACAGCTGAGAAAATGTGTTTAAAATTCAGACATTCAGCTCAGAGAAAAACATGTTTTTTAAAAGAAGTTGACGCAGAGCCTGACGGTGAGGTGGATCGCATCAATTTAAAAAAAAAATTAAAACATTACCTGAAAGTAGCAATCATAGATTACAGCTTCTTTTTTTTTCAAACCCATATTATTACACACACGAGCGTGCACAACCAACCGTCCAACCAAATAAACCACATACACACAGAGACACGTGCATACACACAGACACACACACACACACACACACACACACACACACACTCTGTCACGTTTCAATATATCACTCAAGGTGATTATGAACCGGTTAATTACTACTAATTAACTAACCACACCACGATCCACTCTCGCAGGCATACAATTAAATAGAGTCAACAAAAGTATAAGTTTCAGACGCCTGTTTATGTATAAACTCTCCACCTCCCTCGAGCCTTCACTCAAAATATGTTCCTTTTACGTTCTCAACACGTAAAAACCCAGTGTTCACTGACAAAATGCCAGTAGTATGTAGAAAATTATAGTAACACGCTGAACCCGTGTAAATACAGTCAAATGAGAATGTTCTGTTCGAAAAGCTCTAGTTCGTGCAGGTGTCCACACCCCACGTTGTCCCTACTCCAATGAAATCATAGATACGAAAAGACAACGGTGGTCAACGGGGTGCGTACGACATGGTGCACTTAGCTTTATCTCTGCTGCTGCTGCTTAGCCGGTATGCTGGTTAGTCGGTTCGCTGGTTAGCCGGTCCGCTGGTTAGCCGGTCCGCTGGTTAGCCGGTTCGCTGGTTAGCCGGTCCGCTGGTTAGCCGGTCTCCTGGTTAGCGTAGCCTCAACAGTTCCCACCAGAGTCAGCCGTGCAGATGTTACAGGTACGTAACGAACGAACGAAACGAAGGCTCAAACAGAAAGCATCGGTGCACTAAACATGTCAGCTACCCCTCACCCACCACCTTAAAACATGTCATCTTTAAATATCTCATCGAGCACGTGGGCCTGCACAAAACTGACTTTTTACAACAACAAAACAGCCATTTTCCGTCCTTCTCTCCCTATCTGCAAAAACCATATACAGATTAGTATTTTAGCGTCACAGAGAGTAAATTATGCGCTAACCTGGAAAGAACAACAGAGAGTATTTCATTCCACAACACAGACTCATCAACAGCGTTAAATAATGATTTATTACCTCAAAAGCCTATGATTGTAACTCTCAATGGAAGCAAAGTCCGCTTCCTCCCTGGAACAGTCTCTGTTCGTCAACAGTGACCCAAAATGTCCAGAACCCCTTGTCGAATCCTTATGCGAAAGCCATCGCCGACGAAGGAAATGTGACGACTTGTCCTCAGCAAAATACGTGGCAGAGGAAAGGAATAACTTGTGGAAGTTCCCCTAGAGTGCCGAATATAATACTCGGTGAAAAACCATCATACTCTAGAAACTGTGAGTTAGATCCTTCCCCTTCTGCCGCTGGGTGTCAAGTGTGTCGTCCTTGAGTCTCTGACAGACCACCTAGCAAAAATACACGTGACTGACCTTGTCACCAAACCAGTCCAGCTATACACAATTCTGCCTCCCCAAGCAGGGAAAAGACACGAGAAACTCAATCCCTGCAAATCCCGTGCGCGCTGTCAGCAAAAAAAACCGTCAGCCCTATGACAGCAGAAACCCGCACTGTGAAGCTCGTGCGTTTCAAAACATCCGTGCTCGGGAGCACTGTCAGCAAAACCTGCTGTGTCCAATATCACGCACAGGCGCTTTCTATCATACATTGACCCAGAACAGGCACTCCACTGAGTTGCCCTTTCTTGGTCTCTGTCACCCGATCGTGACACACTCACTCACACACACACACACACACACACACACACACACACACACACACACACACACACACACACACACACACACACACACACACACACCACTTTAGTTCTAAATTGCATGCAGCGTGCATTAAAACAGGCTAAGGTATCTTTTGATCGCAAATGGAACAGCTTCTCAATTGTGTGTGACCTTTCACACCCGACTGTAGCAACTATGTGATAATTATATATATGTTACAGGCATTAAGTGAAACCAGGCATTACGCGTAATGCCTGAAATGTTCAGGCATTACGCGTAATGCCTGTGACCACTAAGCATTACACGTAATGCGTAAAAATACCAGGCATTACGTGTAATGCCTGAAAATCATTGTCAGGCATTACACGTAATGCCTGAAACCTGTTACAGGCATTAAGTGAAACCAGGCATTACGTGTAATGCCTGTGACCACTAGGCATTACACGTAATGCCTAATTATGTAATTCTTCCTCCGTGTCTATCAAGTCTATGATCCCATCGGGCAACGTTGTTGATCTCATACCGATCTTGGCTTCCGTGCCAAACATTGCTTTAAATGGCGATCTGCCTATACCGGCGTGGTGACTCGTGTTCTTTATAAACTGGACAAATTTGATGCCAGCAGTCCAGTTCGTAGTCTTGTTCTCGCTCATCCATGCTACCAGCATATCCTTTATGTCTGAATTTGCTCTTTCAACAGAGCCTTGACTCTGGGGCTGTCTCGGTTTTCCATGCATTATTTTTAGATAAGATCGGGCCATAATTGTGCGACCTCGGTAATTATACTGGCTGTAAATTCAGCTCAGTAGTCGCTCTGAAGAATAGATGGAGCACCGAACGCCAGAAAAATGTCTAGGGTGTGACTCGCAACTTCCGAAGCTCTGTTGGTACTCACTGGTCTCAGAATTCAGAGTTTGCTGACATGATCTTGGTACACACAATCCATGTATGATCTCGGTCAGCCAGCGACTGCATGTCAATAAGGTCGATCTGAGCCCGGGATAGAATATCGTTTGGTAGAATCGGTCGAACAACAACACCTTTGACTCTCGCTCGTTTCTTCTTCTTCTGACACTCTGCGCACACAGATTTGTAAAGTTCTATCGCGTGGCGTGGTATGTTGTCGTTTTTCTTGTACAACTGTTGACGATATCGTATGTTTCATCAAGGGTAGTATAGTAGAGAATGGATTCCTCAGCTGTGTCAGTCCTTTTCTGTACAAGCCTTTCGATGTCACCGCATCTAAATACCTCGAATCTGAAAATTAAAGTAAATGACATCTATTTAATGGCAATAACAGGACATATTTATCAAGGTTATAAACAATGTACCATAACTCTCGGCAGCGAGTCGGATATAATGTCGGATGTCAATGTACCCGAGCGCTACATTCAAACTATTAAAGATCGTGAACAACTTACGTCGAATAATAAAAACAAATCTTCCTTATGAGAAACAAAAACACCGTTTACACAGTGTTTCTCAAGCGATCATAAATAATAATTTGATATTGTAACTTTCAACAGCCCCGGTATGTGAGATAACACAACGCAATTTTCTTATCAGCTGTTTTTGTTCCAGCAAGAACGATACAGTCAGTGTACTAAGCCTTTTTTGTTACCTCCCTTTGACATTATAATCATAGGTCAATTACTCTATCAGATACAGCATTGGAGATAACCCGGTTTCAGTATTGTTTCACGATAGACGTAGAGCTGAATAACAACACTCAAATCTGTTTTTGACAAACACCACACATCACTTACTTTCCCAAGAGATGATACTCATGACGTGACATTGTCGTTTTCTGGAAGGCAGCTTTTACTTCTTTGATTGTTCTGAAGTACACAGCTTTCGGGAGCAACTTTCTGCCGTCCTTTTCATAATGTTCAAACAAACGTCGAGTAAACAATTGTCCTTTTTCATTATCCTCCATGGTGACGAATAAGCAACTGGTGAAAACTCGACTGGAAATATTGGCCCTCGGCTTTCCATTGTGACATGCACTCACACTTACGTGAAATTCAAACTGTGGTGAACACTATGTCAGAAATACATTATTTTGCATTGCGAACCATCACTCATTACTATATTCACACCATGACATTTTGTCAACACTTTGTCCTTAAAAAATGTTATCACCGTCATCCAAGATGTAATGGATAACTGTTCAGTGCAATTGGCTTTTATGTTGTGTGTATTGCCTGAATTGCTTCAGGCAATAAGCGTAAATTAGAGAGATTAGTTCAGTCCGTCACTACCTCACCACTGATGCAACCAAAACGTTAGTGTGTTCTTTAGTCCTCTCAAAGATAGATTATTGCAATTCTCTTCTGGCCGGTCTCCCTAAGTACCTTTTAGATAGACTTCAAAGGATCCAAAATAACGCTGCCCGCTCTTCAAATCTTCCAAGTATGAACACGCCACACCCCTTCTTCACTCTCTACACTGGCTGCCTATCACTAAAAGGATCGAATACAAACTCTCCTCTCTTTCTTTTGCCGTCGTTTCTGGTTCTGCCCCAGAATATTTGTCAGAACTCCTCAATCTCTACACCCCCTCTCGCCAGCTTCGCTCCGCCGCCGACACTCGACTCTTCCGACTCCCCACAGTGCAAACAAAGACATGTGGCGAGAGGTCCTTCGCCTATCAAGCCCCTGTGACCTGGAATAGATTACCTCTGCCTCTCAGACACGCAGATTCTCTCACTACATTCAAGACAAATCTCAAAACACACCTCTTTCAGCGCAAGTGACCCCTCCAGCATCTCCCCACCCACCCCATCCCGCCCCACCTCACCCCCTACCTAGTGCGTAAAATAACGTGTATATATATTTTCAGCGCTTTGTGTCAGCACTGTTTGTGTGTGTGTGTAAATAGTACTGTTGACACGTTTTTATATAGAAGCCTACTGTGGTTCTTGTGCTTAGGCTGTGTATTGGACTGTCACTGTATGCCTGCATTATTAGTTGTCAGTAATTATTACATGTGCTGATTGTTCTCTTTGCCTGCGCGCGTTTAGTATGTTCGTTATGTTTGGTCATAGTATGTGTGCTTATGTTTGGTCGTTATATCTTTGCCTGTGCGTGTATTGTATGTTTGGTCGTTTTCTTTGCCTGTGCATGTGTAGTTTGTTGGTTATGTTTGGTCGGTTTCTTTGCCTGTGCGTGTATAGTATGCTTGGTCGATGTATGTATTGTAAAGCGCTAAGAGTAGACATTTTTCTAGAATAGCGCTATAAAAGTTTGCATTATTATTATTAAATTTGAGAGTCAAATTTCAGGCATTACGTGTAATGCCTGGTATTTTTAGGCATTACGTGTAACTGATGCCTAGTGGTCACAGGCATTACGCGTAATGCCTGAACATTTCAGGCATTACGCGTAATGTCTGGTTTCACTTAATGCCTGTAACATATATACGTGTATGCACTATATGTGGTATTTGTGCAAGCAGAACTGTGTACTATAATAATGTCACAAAGTGCTTGCCAGATTCAGGTTGCAAAAGGAGCATTTCATAGGTCTGTTTACAAACTCTGGTTTGCGGAAGTCTTGTTAACTTCAGCCAATATTTCACACATTTGACAACAGTTCTTATGAAAAGTGTGTATTTGCCTATTTCCCCGTACGCCATTGTATTTGAGGAATGCAGCGGAACATTTAAAAACCTTTTGATAGCAAAAGTGTGAACTTGCTCCAGAGAGAGAGAGAGAGATATATATATATAGAGAGAGAGAGAGAGAGAGAGAGAGAGAGAGAGAGAGAGAGAGAGAGAGAGAGAGAGAGAGAGAGAGAGAGAGAGAGAGAGAGAGAGAGAGAGAGAGAGAGAGAGAGAGAGAGAGAGAGAGAGAGAGAGAGAGAGAGAGAGGGGGGTGGAATGGATATTACCCAATATTGACGGACTGACATAGAACACTTTATTATCTCAACGAGGAGAAACTCAGGTGTGGTGTATAGCCTACAGCTTTACAATAAACAACATAAAACGTAAGAACATAAATAAAATATCGAGGCGCAAATAGTCCATTGTGTGATATCTTCTGCTATGGTCTGTAGTAACAGTGATATTAAAAGCAAGACCGGAGGTCGAGATTTTGATATCTGTCGTAACAGACCATTAGCAGAAGATATCATCACACAGTCAGTCAATGTTAGATAATTATATTGCTATTCACTGAAAAGAAGTTGTATGGGAGACAACCTATTATGCCGAGTGGTTCATGTTGTTGTTTGGTAGTTACCTCCCTTGCATCATAAAACGCCTTCAGACACAAGACACACTGGACAAAAAGACTGCAAACAGCGTTTCATAACGTTTTGACTTCAACTTAATTAGGAATGTGTTCACAACGAAGAACTACAAAAGAAATAATACAAACCATACGAAACAAAATTGATTGAACAGCGAATTCTAGCGCACATACTGTATGCGCATACGTCGAAGAAACATCACAAACCCGAGTGTGAATTGCAGGGCCCAGGGGGGGGGGGGGGGGTTCCAGGGGTTCCGGAACCCCACCCCTGGAAAAAGCATGTACCTTGCTTTGAGTGTGTGGGTTTTTTTTTACTAGTTTTAGCACCAAAACAATGCTGCTCTTAACCCTCAAAACAAGGCCCAGAATGCACCAGATTGCACAGATTTTAACCGTTTTTCAAAAATTTTCCGGGGGAGCATGCCCCCGGACCCCCCTAGTTCGCGCGCCTGCAGCTTGTGGCTTCGCCACTTCGCTGATTTGCCCCCCCAAAAAGGAGGAACCCCCTCCCCCCCCCCCCCTTACAACTCATTTGGTCCCGCCCTGAATTGTGAAGGAAATTTGATGAGACAGATGTTCGGATCAGTGCTTGTGAAAGACAAAACTCAAAGTGGCTCCCTGGAAGTTGCAGTTCTTGAACATAGACTGAGTGTGTTCAGTTAATGTTGCGGAACTGCCGACGGCTTTAACTTTGAGCAGTTTGATTCACAGGCAATGGCAAATCTTCTGGGGCATTTTCGTCGGCGAAGAATGACTGCATATCTGCTTCACACATGATCAAGTCGCCGGTTTGGATTCCTGAAATCATTATCTTTGGAGGTGTGTTTGAAGGCAGACCCTGGATTGTTTAGCTGGTTACAGTCGCTGTTTTTCGGGACGGTTATTGGAGTGTCGACAACCGCTGTGTAGGAGGAATGACAACAACAAAAACAACATAAACAGGCATTTGAAGTGAACATTTGCTGAAAGTTCAAGTGTTGCAATTATTCTGCACGGTCATTTAACAGCTTGCAAAGGAGTATTTTGAAAACACCTAATTTAGATTCAGGTGCCTGTCTAGCCCTTCCAGTCAGTATGGATCACATCCGGTGCAATCATTGCAAAAAACGTAGATCTAAATAGAGAGGTCAGTCCTATATCCGAGGAATAGACCGGATTTTTAAACAGAAAATTAAGTCAAAGATCGGAAGTAATTGCAACAGAATTTTTTTCTCGCGAAACGTCATCACAAATGGGTTACAAATCATATATAAAAAAAGTAGAAAGACACCTGTTTCCAAAACTGAATAATTAGCATGTGATGACGTCATATTCGCCACAGACACTCAATATATCAAAGCCAAATGCAAGGTAGTACTCCTGAAACACTCTGTTCCATAGGCATCGTTAAAAGATCCAAACTTATAATAGAAATAATAAAATCTATTCTGTCAACGACACATTTTTGTCAAATACGTCACATCCGGTGTGCTGATGACGTCATAATAGACACGAAGAACAGAAAATCCTTTTTTCGAGCCGACCCTAGCCGAGTAGCACCTCGTTCCAGGGCCGGACCAAATGAGTTGTAAGGGGGGGGTTCCTCCTTTTTTGGGGGGGGCAAATCAGCGAAGTGGCGAAGCCACAAGCGCGCGCCTGCAAAGCAGGCGCGCGAACTAGGGGGGTCCGGGGGCATGCTTCCCCGGAAAAGTTTTGAAAAACGGTTAAAATCTGTGCAATCTGGTGCATTCTGGGCCTTGTTTTGAGGGTTAAGAGCAGCATTGTTTTGGTGCTAAAACTAGTAAAAGTCAAAGCAAGGTACATGCTTTTTCCAGGGGTGGGGTTCTGGAACCCCTGGAACCCCCCCCCCCCCCCCCTGGGTCCGGCCCTGTCGTTCTGAACGTATTTGCGTATTATGCTTATTTAAAACAGAAATCAGCAAAAGAGAAAACACTGTACAGAACTGTCTGCAAAAAACTAATTCGTTGCAGATTTGTGCAGATGTTAAATTGTAGTGGGTCCACTTGAGCTGTTCATGCTTTTGTAGAAGGAGACGAAAAATGGTCAGCATTAATTGTTCATCTGGCTGCATCTCATATACACATAAGAGTCAGTATCCAGCGGCAATACCACATCCATATCTTCAGCAAGATCAGGCAGCCCAAAGACACTGGGAATATCAAGCAGGTCACTGTCAAGTTCTTCGAAAGATGGAGAGTTGGTGCAGCTTAACCCCTTACATCCTCCACACGCCACAGAGCACACCAACCCATGCTTTTTGCAAGTGCAGCGTTTTGACTGACAGTCCTTCTTGCAGTTGCATCTGACCACTCTTAACAGCGCTTCTGGTGCAGGGGGTAGGTCTGTCGTTCGCGGTTCTAGCTGCTGTCCAGCCGATAGGTGCCATCCCCACTCTTCGGGTGCAAGATCAGCTCATTTGGGTGTGAAACCCTCCCAGACGCAGGACTAAGGAATGCAGGTCACTGTGAAGGGGCTCACTGTTGACAATGACCTTTGCCCTCCACCACAGGGGCTGGTCAAACGTCAGTACTGGTGTCACGTTGTTCTTTTTAGCCAACGAAGTCACGAAGAGGAGCGTTGAGTACACACAGCTCATGTTGGTTGGGTCCATGTCTATCATTGGGAGAAAGGTGATTGCACTTCGTCCTGGATATTATTGGCCATCACAGACTGCCTGCATTGTTCCAGACCACCCTGGGCGGGGAGATCGCAGAGGCCATGAAACTTTCCACACCAAGTCCAGTTTTTTCCTGTCGTCGTTGGTACTGAAGTCGTGCAGGAGTTCATACACCAAGGAGAGACTGGTCGTGGAGGGGTCAAAATAGCGCACTGGAATCGAACCGACGCCCATCAAACTTTTGTTGGTCACCCGTTGGTCTCTTCGAATGGAATTGTGCTGCTTTTGGCAGGGCGTGGCAGATGCTATTATTCCCATGCCATGGAAAGTACCTGTCCCGTCCAGAGTCCGAATGTTGTGGTCCACGTTGTCCGCTACGAACTGAATTCGGCTGTCAGGAACAGTACCGTAGAGATCAACTCCTTGAGAAACTGCCGCACATTGTTCAAATCGCCTGACCTCAGCGTACGAAGAACAGAACCCAAGCTTGTTGACATGCTCAACGATAAATTTGGAGCCAAACAAGCGATGAAGTTCCACAGCCAGTCCTACCTGAAGAGGCGCGAGGAGTATTTTCGGTCTTGCTGCCTGAGCTAAGGCCTGTCCAATGGCAGCAACTTTGATGTCAGGTTCTTTTTTCTCGTGGAGGAGTGTTTTCAGAAATAGGACCAAGGAGGGCGGAAGATACTGTAAATTTGAAGGCAGATCTCCTATCTGTGTTGGGGAAGGGTATGTCTCCTTCGACGATATCATGTCTTTGATGTCTGCAAGAAGAAGCTTAGATGCTGTCTTGATTATACGAATCTTTTCTGCAGCAACATCTTTTTCCCTGGCAGCTTCGGAAAATTGTTTCAAGATCTTTTCAGCTGTTGAACGAAAAGTGACCACATTTGCCTTTCCTTGGATGCTGGTGATGATGACTGCCCCTCCAAAATGATCCAGTAGCTTCGTTTTCATGTGTCTTTCTGTGTATGGGTCAGCTTCTGTGAGATGGTCCAGCATTTTTTTGCAAAGGTCCCCCAAGGTTGTCTGTTCATCATCGTTTTCTTCCAAGTATTTGGCAACCCTGAGAAACGCTTTGTTTCGTTCCTCGACTGCTGGTCTTCCAGGCCTCCCGATATCATCACAATTCATGCTATTACTGTCGCTGCGAAAAGCCAGTGGAACATTCCTCTTTGTTCGAAAGTTGACACTACACTGATGGTGATACATTGCGTCGTAGGCATGCAGATCTTGGGCATAATGTATACGCATGCGTACAGTTTCGGCCCACTTGTCACCTTCTCCCCGATCTGAGCATACTTGCAGCAGTTTTTCCTGGAAGTTGAAGGTGCGGACAGAAAACACTGAAATTCCTTTTTTTGCATCACTTTTTGCTGGCAGCCCACAAAACAAGCAGTCATTTCTTATGTCAAATTTTGCTTTGCTAGAACGCAGACTGACCGTCGATATTTCTTGCTGTGATTCTGCTTCATCTCGTTTTCTCTTCAAGTCACGCTTGATTACATTTGTTTTACAGTAATTGTACCGGCATGACCTGTGCACCACCTGACCAACTACAAACTGAAGTCCATCGCATCTGCTCTGACTTGCTTTCAGAAGACCGCCTTGAACCCCCTTTTCCGTTTGCATTACTGGGTCCTCTCCGTCCTTCACGGAATGTTCGCATAGAGCGCAAGTTTGGTTTTCAGCAGAAAAAGTACCTGTATGTTGAGAAGGGATAAAAAAAAAAAAGTACTAGAACTGACACAGTCTATTTTCAAACCGACACTAACACAGAGAGAAAGAGAGAGAGAGAGAGAGAGAGAGAGAGAGAGAGAGAGAGAGAGAGAGAGAGAGAGAGAGAGAGAGAGAGAAAGAAACAGACAGACAGACACAGACAGACAGAGAAAGACACACACAGAGAGACAGACATACCGCCTGCCAGCCAGCCAGACAGTACACGGAAAGAAACAGAGGGAGAGAGAGAGAGGGAGAGGGAGAGAGAGAGAGAGGGAGAGAGAGAGAGACATACAGCCAGCCAGACAGTACACGGAAAGAAACAGAGAGAGAAAGAAAGAGAGAGAGACAGAGACAGAGTTGGAGAGGAAGGGCAATACTAAGAAATTAAACATACACCAATGTTAACACCTCGAATATCATTTCCTGAGCAATTAGAAAGCGCTCGCTCGTCTACGAGAAATAAAGCCAGTAACCATCAACCGAACATTGTGGCGTGACATGCGTTCCATACAAAAGTCTGCGAGTCAATCGAACTGACCATGCTTTTCCTGTTCGTTCAAACTCTCATAATAGCAGTATTTATCAAACAGCTGTTTAATGCATCAAAGCAATGTATTTACGTATTCACAAAGTAAAACGCTTGCCTGTAACTGTGTTTTTGTGGGGAACATCTTCATTAAATTCAAAACCACCGCCCGACGCCATTGTCTGTTTACCGGATGCATTCCGCCCTTTGACCTTGGACATTCCAGGGCGCGGTCTGCAACCATGCGGTTTCCGTGTACGGCTAGCCACGATTGCCAAAAGTACATTTTTGTAGGAAATGCGTATAGAATTTATTAGATTAGAGCATCTAAATCCTTCTACTTTTTTCTACTTTTTGGATATGTTATTGCTTGATCATTTTTTGACAAATTGCAGGTTTCATTTCTGTTGCAATTACTTCTTATCTGAAAATGGGTTCTTTACCACGCTAGAAGGTGTGTCAAGGGAAGTAGTATAAGATGTAGGATCTGACCCCCGTGCTCTGCTCATTTTGATGGCGTATATAGGGCATAGGATCTGACCCCCATGCTTGCTCTTTTTGATGGCGTATATAGGGCATAGGATCTGACCCCCGTGCTTGCTCTTTTTGATGGCGTATATAGGGCATAGGATCTGACCCCCATGCTTGCTCTTTTTGATGGCGTATATAGGGCATAGGATCTGACCCCCGTGCTCTGCTCATTTTGATGGCGTATATAGGGCATAGGATCTGACCCCCATGCTTGCTCTTTTTGATGGCGTATATAGGGCATAGGATCTGACCCCCATGCTTTGCTCTTTTTGATGGCGTATATAGGGCATAGGATCTGACCCCCATGCTTTGCTCTTTTTGATGGCGTATATAGGGCATAGGATCTGACCCCCATGCTTGCTCTTTTTGATGGCGTATATAGGGCATAGGATCTGACCCCCATGCTTGCTCTTTTTGATGGCGTATATAGGGCATAGGATCTGACCCCCATGCTTGCTCTTTTTGATGGCGTATATAGGGCATAGGATCTGACCCCCGTGCTCTGCTCATTTTGATGGCGTATATAGGGCATAGGATCTGACCCCCATGCTTGCTCTTTTTGATGGCGTATATAGGGCATAGGATCTGACCCCCATGCTTGCTCTTTTTGATGGCGTATATAGGGCATAGGATCTGACCCCCGTGCTCTGCTCATTTTGATGGCGTATATAGGGCATAGGATCTGACCCCCATGCTTGCTCTTTTTGATGGCGTATATAGGGCATAGGATCTGACCCCCATGCTCTGCTCATTTTGATGGCGTATATAGGGCATAGGATCTAACCCCCATGCTTGCTCTTTTTGATGGCGTATATAGGGCATAGGATCTGACCCCCATGCTTGCTCTTTTTGATGGCGTATATAGGGCATAGGATCTGACCCCCGTGCTCTGCTCATTTTTATGGCGTATATAGGGCATAGGATCTGACCCCCATGCTTGCTCTTTTTGATGGCGTATATAGGGCATAGGATCTGACCCCCATGCTTTGCTCTTTTTGATGGCGTATATAGGGCATAGGATCTGACCCCCATGCTTTGCTCTTTTTGATGGCGTATATAGGACATAGGATCTGACCCCCATGCTTGCTCTTTTTGATGGCGTATATAGGGCATAGGATCTGACCCCCATGCTTGCTCTTTTTGATGGCGTATATAGGGCATAGGATCTGACCCCCATGCTTGCTCTTTTTGATGGCGTATATAGGGCATAGGATCTGACCCCCATGCTTTGCTCTTTTTGCTCCTTGGGGGTGGGGTGTGGGGTGGGGGGTGGGGGTGGGGTGGTGAGGTGTGGGGTGGGGTGTTGTTGGTGGTTGGGTAGGGGTGTTGTTTTACCATATTTCTATTTTTGGAATATAGATAGGGATGCCTGACCCATTTTCCGCAATGCGCAATGCGCAGGGGTAGGGTCCATAAGGTTATAGGTTAAGGTGCCTGTGTTTAAGTAGTGACAAAGAGGGATTGTGTTTAAACGGTTTGATTGAGCTTATATTTTGTCATGTGATTTCATGCGCCTGTACCTGTTGGCTCGGTGCTAAGCCCCGCCCCGTGCTGGCAGGTGACGCGTGGTCCTTTACAAAGGGCATCACGGCGTGCTCAGTTCAGCCAGTTGACGAAAGCTTTTGCTGTCATTTTTTTCATTGAAAAAAGGGTGCGATGGATTTTGAGAGAGAGAGAGAGAGAGAGAGAGAGAGAGAGAGAGATTACACACACACTCTTCACAAAATTAAACACAGTTTGAACACATTTCTGTAACAGGTTTTGATCACTTTTTGACATTTAGTACATACTTCTGCTGGCAAAAGTACCACACATACACGCTTACAATAACTATCACATAGAACAAGTGTTCATTTGAGGACCGCTTAAGTCTTTGTTATCCATTGAAAATGAGTTACGAAAATGTTTAAAATGTGTTCTATTATGTTTCTGTACTGTACACACACACACACACACACACACACACACACACACACACACACACACGACACACACACACACACACACACACACACACACACACACGCACAATCATAACTTATAACTAGATAGTGCGGCAGACTGGGCTGCGGCACACTGGGTAAAGCAGACTGGGACAATTAACAATTAACAAGGCAGACTTGCACAAGCTGGGATCGGATGGCACTGACATTTCATGACCTCAACTTCTCACACATCCCAATTGAAGTTCAACTTAGATTTCTGCGTGCATATATATATATATATATATATATATATTACAGTGGTTGTGCTGTGGGCTGCATGAAAACATAAACTTGTTCCGTTCGTTCTTTTCACGGATTCAATGTCCTGTGTGTTTGTCAAAATGGTGGTGCGTTCATACCAGCAAGGTGACTCGGCGGATTTCTCCTCGCAGGGTTTTTCACGGGTGTGTACAGGTAAGCGTGTTTTCTCTCAAGCAAAACGTCGATTTCGTGTTTGCGTTAATGAAGCAATCCTGACACAAGGATTGCAATGTTGACTGCTTTTACAATGTTGATCTCTACCAAGCAAAATAACATAGTTCATAGAATGGAACGCTACCAACGTCATGACAATAACTTACAACAGCATCATTCCACAATGATCGTAGGTTACATATTGACACTTCCGGGATGTTGTATAACGTCACGATCGTCAGAAAATGTCATATCTCAATGTTGGAGGTGTTGCGACAAACTAGAATTTAATAAGGGCTCAACTGAGTCAAATAATAAACGTAACTGCAGTTTGACATTAGCTATCTTCAATGCTATGCGCTTTGTTCAATAATGAATTTTCTCGATTTGCTCTATAAATCCCTTAGTGCACTGGGATGTCTCAATAACTTAAATTATTAACCTTTGAACACATTATTTCCCCCAATTCCTATTTCCCCTAGTGAAAACTGGAATTCCCATCTCCACTGAAACTGGATTCCCGTTTGCACTAGGGCAAACTGGAATTCCAATCTTCACTAACAAATATCCAGTGGATATGAGAATTCTAGTTTGCCCTAGTGCAAACTGAAATTCCAATCTCCACTAGTGCGATTCGGAATCTCACTGGATTCTCATTTCCACTGTGACATACACATTGTAACATACAGACCTTTTTCTAAGATATTCCTGAACAGCACAGTGTTCTTACATTTTGAAACCACTACCTATACGTTCGACATGCACATTATACTCGTACACTCTTTCAGCACATGCCCACAATAACAGGACAAGTATTTACTAAAATCGAGGGGCAAATAAAAACAACAACAACGAGCATCTTCCTTGACAGTCAATACTATTTGACGAAACTGTTCCACACAGCTGGTAAAAAGAAGACTAGATGTGCTGGAATAGAATGGTGCAAGCATATTAAGGTGAATACTTTAACGGTATATGCAAAACAGACCTTGGCATGTTGACAACAACAGAAACTAAGAACATAATGTCATAAGTAAAGAAACTATACAATCAGAACAATATTGCGACACTTGTTGTACCAAAACTAACAACAACAACAACAACAACAACAACATTACAATCACACATGTGTTATTGCATTCAGACTGACTATGTCCTGAAGGTATTTGACTACTTTTTAGACAAAACAAAATATCAGCCTGAAGGGTCAAGTGAAAGCCGCTCTAATGAGAGTATATCCAAGGACTCAAAGCCACTGGAATACATTACAATTCTAAAGTCGATATACAATCAAAGTAGGCAATAGCAGTATATCAATATTTACACCCAGTCGCTCAGTGGTACCAAATATCTGTAATGCCCAAGTTGATTACTTGTTAACGTTGATTACTTGTTAACGTTGAGTATGGTATGTTTAAATACAAGAGACACTTTAAGCATACACGTTTGTAATTTGAAGCAGGTGACCAGAAAGTTAAACACTTTCTAGAAAGATCTTTAAAATCCCTTACAGATTTGTGAACTTAAATCCAGACTTTGCACACAAACAGACAAATGGTTGCCACAATAAATGTCAACAATTCATCCCAATACAGTGATTGTATATCGTCCATTTGCTGGTCATGTAAACAGGATTGAATAGTGGTTGACGACTGTTGTTTTGCGGTATTGCCCACAAGGGTTACAGCATGAATATTTATTTGACTGACATTAGTAGAAAATAACAGAAAAGTGAATATTTACTACTTCAGAGCCAAAAGAAAAAACCCTGCATTCATCACTATTATCAGGACTACTTGTAAATAAACTAGTCTTTTATATTTCTTCTTTCTAACATTATTTTTTTTACCTTTGTGAAACTAAATTGTAACACACTTACATTCAGTTAAAATCTGTATTTGGCATACCTAATTTTAAAAACAATTAACTTTTAAGGTTCGGTCATTGTGTGCTTCCTTCCTATTTTATTCATGGATAATATTTTGAGGTATCTTTTGAAAAGGATATTTTAAAACTTAAGCTCATGACTTTGCCTTTTCTTCGAATGTTATTCTGTCTGTTTGTGAAATGTTTGTAGAGCATGCCATTACCTCAATTCTCATTTTATTTTACAATTGTAAACAAAACCATGGTTCTATTCAGATATATCCGGTTTTTAGTGACAATTGAAGAGGCACTGTCACGCTTTCAATTTTTAAGCAAATGGATAGAAATTTTGGTCAAGCAATCTTTGACTCATTTTGGACTATGGGATTGTAATGCAGCTTGGAAGAATAAAACAATTCCATGGGTTTGGTCATTAAAATTATCAACATTATCATCAAAAATATAATTCTAATTAGGGATTTATTAATGATTGTATTGCATTATCGTGCACTGACTCCAAAAAGGTATAGATGCGTAATGTTAACTCTAAAAATAAACTTAACATAAAAGGAAGTTGTGAATGCAAGTTCTTAAAGCTTAAACATTACAGTTTGACATTTCAATAAAAGATTCAAAATATCACGATTTCTATAAAAATGAGTCCTGTGTTTTAATGTCTCACCATCACCGGCTCGACCCGTTTCAGTCTTTGGGTTTCAGCTAGCCAAGCCTTGATAGTCTTGAATATGACTGTTGTTGTTGTTGTTGTTGTTGTTGTTGTTGTTGTTGTTGTTGTTGTTGTGTGTTTTTTTTCTCCTTTTTCTTGTTATAATGTTATTGTTATTGTTTTTTGTCGTTTTGTTGTTTTCCTTTTGTTACA
>NC_090252.1:18121839-18166839 GCF_037325665.1 Littorina saxatilis | reverse complement strand
TTATTTCCCTGTCAAGTAGGTTTAATTTGTACACATTAGAAAAAAAAGTTTAAAAAAGAAAAGTGATTGCCTGCCTTCCTACCCTATTTTTTTGGGCTATGTTACCGTAACCACACCTATTTTTTGTTGTTGGCCTAAACAAAAACAATTCTGGTAAAGCGAAATCAATTTAGTTAATCTGTCTACAGATATAATGAAACTTTGTTTGTTTGCTTAACGCCCAGTCCACCACGTAGGGTGATATCAGGGCGGTGCTGCTTTGACATTTAACGTGCGCCACACAGAAGACAGAAGTCGCAGCACAGGCTTCATGTCTCACCCAGTCACATTATTCTGACACCGGACCAACCAGTCCTAGCACTAACCCCATAATGCCAGACGCCAGGCGGAGCAGCCACTAGATTGCCAATTTTAAAGTCTTAGGTATGACCCGGCCGGGTTTCGAACCCACGACCTCCCGCTCACTTGGCGGACGTCTTACCAATAGGCCACCGTGTTGCTGTCTATAATGAAACTGAACGCACTGCAGTTTTGATTTACCAAGACAGTAGGTTCGCCGGCACCTCAGGAAAGTGAAACGGTGACGCATTGTATGAATACATTTGTGTATTAGTTTGTAAAAAAAAAAGCGCTCTAATGAGTGAGCTGCAGGCTGTCGATCGCTTGATTTGGCAGCCGGTATAACGCAGTAGCACTTGTGCTTAACAAAAAGGACAATTTGTTGTGTAGTCTTTTTAACTTTCTGATTTGTATTTAATCTAAACTTAACATAATATGTATAAATAATTATTTGGTTTCAGGGATTGAATTAGAATACAATGCAATCAATTTAAACGCCAAATTGAACTTGAACTTTTAATGATTTTAATGATTTAACTTATCAAATATTTGTTAAGCTTCGAAGCTGAAATGGTGAAACCCACATTACAATTAAAGTGATTGACAAATGCATACACATTAATTATTGTCATTAAAAATATAAAATTCTATTTGAAATTTAAATTGTAGTAATCGAACCGAACTTGATTTAATCTTATTCTTTATAATTTCCTGAATCCAAACAATATAATAGATATGTCATGTTCACTATGAAAATGTACTCACAATTAAGGAAAGTAGGTTAATATAGAGCTGGATCTTTGGGGTTAAGCTTGAGAAGCCTTAACTAGTACATAGTCTCGGTGTTGGCTGTTTTTCCAGTGTTGATTTGTCAGTTTCAGGCCGAAAGATTGGCTAAATGTTTGTATATCGCTTCACGCATTTTGTTTTGACTTCATAGTCAATTTTCCATTTGTATGTCATATTTTAATGGACAGTAAAATGTTGTCATTGTTATTGTTATTGTTATTATGACTCAGAGTAAGGGGAGAGAACAGTTGATTTACACTGCATTGAGGGTAAGTTTAATGCCTGCATCAATATGTGTCCAAGCTGTCTCTATAGTCTACATTTTCACATTAAATGCATTTTATTGTGGTACTTTTTTTTAAACAGTTACAGAGAACGAGACCTTTACCGGTGTGATGGAGATTGATCCCACACTATCACATCATAGTAATACAAGGCACCAGGGCTGAAATAGACGTCTTGCGCACTGTGAGCTGAGAAAAGGACACTCATGACTCTGCAAACAAGCACTGTAACGACCGTAGAACAGCTGGGAGTTTGAAACTGTGAAGTGTTTTGTGTAAAAAGGCAACAACTGAGAGTTTGAAACTGTGAAGTGTTTTGTGTAAGAAAACAACAACTGAGAGATTGAAATGGTAAAGTGTTTTGTGTAGGAAGACAACTGGGAGTTTCAAACGATAAAATGTTTTGTGTAAGAAGACAACAGCTGAGAGATTGAAACTGTGAAGTGTTTTGTGTAAGAAGACAACAACTGAGAGTTTGAAATGGTAAAGTGTTGTGGGTAAGAAGACAACAACTAAGAGATTGAAACTGTGACGTGTTTTGCGCAAACACACAACGGCTGAGAGTACACTATCTACACCATATAATAACAGGCTAGTCATCACTTTGTAGTGGTAAGTCGTGTACAGAATAGAATAGCAGAACACGTGTGGGAATGGATAATACATTTTAAGGAGATAGGAGTAATTGTGAATGTGCATGTGGTGCGCGCTGAAAAAACCCAAAAAAACAGTGTCGCGCAACAT
The DNA here is from genome assembly GCF_037325665.1 of Littorina saxatilis. Lineage (NCBI taxonomy): Eukaryota > Metazoa > Mollusca > Gastropoda > Littorinimorpha > Littorinidae > Littorina > Littorina saxatilis. The sequence continues at coordinate 18,164,683 of NC_090252.1, read as the reverse complement.
CATCAAGAGCCGGTTTTATGGACTCGTGGTGGTCACACCGAAAGTCCGAACACCGCTTCGTCACCCGACTGCGGTCAGTATCCGAACGCTGTGCTGGGGGAGGGTAGTACTGTAATCGAGCTACTCCCCGTGCGAAGAGGCACAGTCGGCCGAAAGAAATGTGTTCATGAAACCCGATTACGTCGGAATACTGCGTTGTGGGCCCATGAAATCTCACTACGTCGGAATACTGCGTTTTACTCGTACAGCTGAAGCTTAGCGACTGTGTTGTAGGCCCATGACACCGGCCCCAGGATGCCAGCCAACAATGGTGTGAAGGAACGACCCTGCTGTCCTAGTTTTGGCGTGAAGCGGTTCACGTGCTTTCTTTTCTTGACTGTAGTGACAGTGTTAACTCTTCTTTTGAGTTCAACCCACTTTCCCCAGCTCGGTGTTTACTCCTCTTTTATCGTATCCACGTTGCGCAACGGGTCAGCGAACACGTTCATCCCCCGCCCTCCGCCCTACTATATCCGTCCAAACAATCTGTACGTCAGTGCCACGTTACAGAACGGGTCATCAAACACGATCAACCCACGCCCTGCGCCCCACTATATCCGTCCAAACACTCTGTATGTCAGTCCCACGTTGCAGAACGGGTCATCAAACACGATCAACCCACGCCCTACGCCCCACTATATCCGTCCAAACACTCTGTATGTCAGTCCCACGTTGCGGAACGGGTCATCAAACACGATCAACCCACGCCCTACGCCCCACTATATCCGTCCAAACAATCTGTACGTCAGTGCCAATTGCATGGGCAGGCTTGGGAATCAGATGTTCCAATACGCTTCTCTCCTTGGCTCACACCAACAACAGGCTTGAGAACGCGTTCTTCCCTAACAAGACCCTGCTCAGCACCGTGTTTCAAGCCACCCATTTAAGTGTTCGCAGTATGACCGGGTTTAAAGCGGTTCGTGAAAAGGGTAGTGGCTGCTACGATCGTAAGTTTGAGACGCTGCCCAAGAAGAACACGACTGTCTTTGGCTTTCTCCAATCGTGGAAGTACTTCCGACACATCGAGGTCGTCATTCGTCAAGAGTTCACCTTCCAGCCGCACGTCACAAAGAAGGCTCAAGAACTGCTCCGGAATCTGACGAAGGGACGACCAAGCAACGTCACCCAGGTGATCGGCATCCACGTTCGCAGAGGAGACTACGTGCAACTGAAGGTCGGTCAGTTCAAGCCTCCTCCTCCCTCGTTCTTCAAGAAGGCGACAGATTATTTCCGCGAAAAGTACCGCGACGTACTGTTCGTGGTTGTCTCTCAGGACCCTGCCTGGTGCAAGAAACACATGCGAGGGGTGATGATCGCTCCTCCCAGTACAGCGCCAGTCCACATGGCGTTGCTGACTCTGTGTGATCACATCATCGTGTCCTTGGGATCTTACGGGTGGTGGGCCGGGTACCTGGCAGGAGGGGAGGTGGTCTACTACAACAACTGTGTCCACCCCAATATTACGTCCAAAAAAGGGTTCGTTGCGGCTGACCATTTCTACCCGGGATGGGTGGGTATTGGTGACTGACATCTCTGGTAGATAGATGCTACACTCGGAGGGGGGGGGGAGATGGGAGGGGGGAGTGGTCTTCAACAACTGTGTGCATTCCAACATGGCAGCGGAGAAATGATTCACCCTCACCGACCACTTCTGCATGGCGTGTGTGTGTTATAACCCTTATAAGTAAAAACAAGAAAAATGTTCATTCAAAATGAACAGCGTCGATGCAATGTCCACCAAAGATTTATTTTGGGAAGTGTTAAAGGTTAGGGTCAAAAGTTAATGAATTGCATGTTGTGCTGCATATATAAATTGTTTATTTCAGTCAATGCTGCTATGAATTGATCAAACAGCCACAAGAAAAAAACACTTGTTTAATTAATAAATAGAGCTTGTTTGAAACAGGTAGAAAGGAAGAGTTGATATTGCAATATCTGTACGTGGGAATGTGGTGAAAAAGAGTGCTAAAAGTAGTAAGTCAGTCTCAGATCCATTTCAAATATTTATTGCAGAAAAACAAAATACAAATTAAAAAAAAACCCAGAACCATTACCAGGTGTCATAGGAATGTTTGAAAACAATAGTTTTAATTTTACACTGTAAATACAGGAATCAGAATTAAACACCTCAAATTGGCACATGAATAATGAATCACCTGGAATTGCAACAGGGAGATACTGAAGTAATTGGAAACAAACATCTGAAATTGACAGAGAAACAATTGAAAATATAGTACCAGTTGACATGAGCGTACAATATTTTAATGGAAGTGCATTTTTAGCACGAAGCATCCGCAGGAGGATGCACTAACAATTACATAGTGCCACAAAATGTGTACGGACATTTCACAACCGTGCATTATTAGCACAGAACACATACATGGGGGCGCACAAAACATTATTGTGACAATAATTTACACGAAACATTTCACATAAGTACATTTTTCGGCATGGTGCATCTACAGGAGGGTGCTCCAACAATGATGCATAGGGCCAACATTTAGCGCAAACTTTTCACAACAGTGCATTATTACCACAAAGCGCATACAGCGATTACATAGTGGCAAGTTCCACTAAACATTTGAACAAAATGCATTTTGTTCAAATGTTAACAGCACAGCACCAAGTTTTGCATAAGTGCACAACAGCACTGACCATTTCACAAAAGTGCATAACAGCTGTGACAATTTTACAAAAGTGCATTGACCATTTCAGGCAGATGGCTAACATGCAGATTTCGCTTTCGTCTCTCTTTCTTTGAAAAGTAGGCATGTTCAAGATCGATGAAGTCATGAGCAATTGGGTTAGATGACAGAAAGGATTCAAAAACGTCAGATTCAGTGTTTTGGCTACTGTTAAACACTGAGGAACATTCTCTCCTGTTCAACAAAACAGTCAGACACAGATTTAAGCTGATGTGGGTTCAATTCAAAAGCAACATTGTCACAGATAGTGTTACATTTCTGTAAAGTTTCAGAAACATCTTCCATGTTTTGGTTACTGTTGAACAGAGGCATATTTTCCTGTTCCAAAAAGTCTGACACAAATGTTCGTAGTTGTGGGTTCGATCTATACCGTCATTGTCACAGATAGTGTTACATTTCTGTTTTACATTCAAACGAGTCGTAGAACCGTCATTGTCACAGATAGTGTTACATTTCTGTTTTACATTCAAACGGTTCGTAGAAGTAGTGGTACATTTGTGTTTGGTTGTTTTTTCTTTTAGATTCCTGTCACTCATATATATACTAGCAGTATTGATTGAGGTACATAAATCTGTTGATGTACAGGAATGACTTGTTTGTAATGAATCCTTGTTTCCTCCACATTGAGTTTGCATTGCAGTTGGACAGAAATGAACAGGTGTTAATTGATAAACACATAGATAATGGTTTTTGAGAAAATCAATCAATTCTGCAAAGGAATTAAATGACATCAAAACTGCAGCGCCATTTGAAGAATGGTTACCATTTCTGTTTCTTTGATGGGAAGAAAACAAATAACAAGTCGCGTAAGGCGAAAATACAACATTTAGTCAAGTAGCTGTCGAACTCACAGAATGAAACTGAACGCAATGCAACGCAGCAAGACCGTATACTCGTAGCATCGTCAGTCCACCGCTCATGGCAAAGGCAGTGAAATTGACAAGAAGAGCGGGGTAGTAGTTGCGCTGAGAAGGATAGCACGCTTTTCTGTACCTCTCTTCGTTTTAACTTTCTGAGCGTGTTTTCAATCCAAACATATCATATCTATATGTTTTTGGAATCAGGAACCGACAAGGAATAAGATGAAAGTGTTTTTAAATTGATTTCGAAAATTTAATTTTGATAATAATTTTTATATATTTAATTTTCAGAGCTTGTTTTTAATCCAAATATAACATATTTATATGTTTTTGGAATCAGCAAATGATGGAGAATAAGATGAACGTAAATTTGGATAGTTGTATAAAAAATTTTGTTTTACAATTTTCAGATTTTTAATGACCAAAGTCATCAATTAAATTTTAAGCCACTAAGCTGAAATGCAATACCGAAGTCCGGGCTGTGTCGAACATTACTTGACCAAAATTTCAACCAATTTGGTTAACAAATGAGGGCGCCTCAACTTTCACGAAAAGCCGGATATGACGTCATCAAAGACATTTATCAAATTAATGAAAAAAACGTATGGGGATTTCATACCCAGGAACTTTCATGTCAAATTTCATAAAGATCGGTCAAGTAGTTTGGTCTGAATCGCTCTACACGCACGCACGCACACACACACACACACACACATCCACCACGACCCTCGTCTCGATTCCCCCTCTATGTTAAAACATTTAGTCATGTACTTGACTAAATGTAAAAACATTGACTATCCAAGTTACCATGAATGGCAATAGTTGACTCCTGAAAAGTAGCAAGGATATAATTTGAGACGATAAACGCCTGATGCAATCCCTCCTCAAGGTCAGTCAACTCAAAACCTTCATCATTCGCAACATCAGTACGCAACACAGCGGGATTCGTATGTCCAGAAATCATGTCGAAAAAATATTCCATTTCAAAAGCATGTCCAACTACAGTTGTTGGCAAGTGTTCGTGTCCGAGGTAGCCTTCAGTGTGTGTATATGTATTCACTAGATGATTACCCGCTTCGCCGGGTACCGGCTTCGCCGGGAAGAAGTAGAGCCGAATACAAGGCTGCGCCTGGGACCCGGCAAAGCCGGGTGTACGCCGGCGCACGAAGGAAAGGAGATAAACGCGCAAAACACTGGAGACCTTCTAAAAATAGTAACATGCAGTAACGTAGTAACGGGAATATGGATTGACGCCACACGGAGGAAGGGAGATAATCGCGGCTGAAAACACTGGAGAAGATAAGGAAGAGTTACTGGTAGTGGATCCCGACAAACAAACAAAAATCGGTTCAGCGCGCACAGCGCTGCGCGCTGAGAACACGTGTTGAAATATCTTATCGATGAGGTTGTGTCCGGGGTGTAGCTGAATACGGTGTCCAAATGTGAAAAAGATCCACCGAGAACTTTGGCCGTGCATCGCGAACAGACAGACAGACACTAGTCGATAGATAGATGTGACAGATAGCGTGACCTCATTCTTCAATCCTCTCTCTCGATCTCTTCTTTCTCATTCGAACGCACGCACGCAAGAACGTAGCCTACGCACGCACGCACGCGCACGCACTGACACACACACACACACACACACACCCCGCTGACGCACAAACCACGCACACACACACTGACTGTTGGCAAGCATCTCTTTTTGTTTTCTTTACCTTTGTTTATTGTGTTTTCGATATTTGTGTTTATTTTTTGCTTGACTTATCTGTTTTATTTTAATGTTTGCTATCCACATCATGTGATAATGTTTCTTCTCTCCGAGTCAGTTTAGTTTCTGCACGCCGCTTTGGTACTCCTTGTTTTTCTAACTGGTGTATTGTGCGCGATTTGCGGATTTCTTTTTATTCCTTTCATATGCTGTTGAAGTGTTGTGGGTGTTATTGTCTGTATATGCTATGTTGCGTCTGTGTATGCCTACAAGAATTTGCATTCGCGCTCTGCCAGTACAAGTCCAAACTTTATTGGGTGTAATGTGCCTGTGGTCTGCTCGCAGTCGAGCACAGATAGTTTTCAAACATTCCTCCAGTGAGCCGGTGTAACACGAAATTTGTACTCCACAAAAAATTTACTCTGGAGTAAATATTTCGTACGAAATTCTTACTCTGAGTACACTTTTCGTACGAGAAAAGAACTCCATACGGCACGAAAAAATTACTCCCTCCACGAAATTTTTACTCCCCATTTATTTTACTTCCAGTAAAAATATCGTATGCAAAAATGGGATGCGGGCGAAGGGATAATGCCAATAAGTGATCTCGAGCACACGAATGTCGCGCTACCCTCCTTCCACCCCTTCCACAACCAAGACTAACAGGGGACAAGGGAGTAAAAAGTTCGTACACCTGGCATGGGAAGTTAAATTGCTTGTGTTTGGGTGAAGTAATTTATTCGTTATTTATTTGTCAGGGGAGTAACATTTTTTGTACGAAATGTTTACTCGGAACTCACCTGTCTTGGGGAGTAATTTTCTCGTGAAATGGGGGAGTGCCTTTTTCGTAAAGGGAGTAACTTTTTCGTACGAAATGTTTACTCCGGAGTAAAAATCTCGTGGGAGTAATTTTCTCGTGTTACACCGCCGCGCGCTGCGACCTGAGTAAAGCGCTTCTTTGGTCTCTGGCAACGTTGAACTGCGCTGATATGCCCAGCGACGTGCAGACAAAGTGATTTTTACCGCTGGCCTTCGCTTGCCTGGAACAGCCGTGGTCCTCTCGGTTAGTCTCGGATTGACTCGGCTCTTCTCGGTCTTTTTTTTGTTTGTTTGTTTGTTTGTTTCCTTATGGTCGGAGTGGTATATTTATGTACATCTTAGATTAAAAAAAACACCCGAAAGCTGTGTTTAATCGTTTCGGGTAAATTGTACATTTTTTTTCCAGCTTTGAAATTGTTTTGGCTTGGAGAGATTTGCTCGTGGCCCTGTGGCAAATTCAATTGCTTTGGCTTGGAGACTATTCTCCTGTGGCAAGTTTTTCCCGACCGCAGATACCAGCGTCGTCCGCACGCACATACTTAACCCAACGGCATACATTGACAAACATAAACATCCGTAATGCCATGCACGTTAACGCCCCTGCCTCCGGGCATAACACACACACACACACACACACACACACACACACACACACACACATACACACACACACACACATACACACACACACACACATTCACACACACACACACACATAGACACACACACACACACACACACACACACACACACACATAAACAACGAGACAAATACATAATGGGTTGGACACACACACACACACACACACACACACACACACACACACACACACACACACACACACACACACACACATATATATATATATAAACAGCGAGACAAATACATAATGGGTTGGACACACACACACACACACACACACACACACACACACACACATCCGTAGAGAGAGAGAGCGAGAGAGAGAGAGAGAGAGAGAAAGAGAGAGACAGAGACAGAGATAGAGTATTTGAGAAGTAAAAATAAGCTTCAGACAAAATATATTATTAGTCGTAATCGTTCGCATTGTGTCAAGGGAAACAATCTATGGAGTAAGGAAAGGGGCATTTCAGAGTTGCGCCCCATAGTCGTTTTCACTCAGTCTGCTCTCTAACTTTGTTGTGTGCTGTTGGCCACAGGGGCTGGTATCAAAGTGCCACGAACTGAAAACTCTGCCTGAACAATCCTTCTCATTGCGGTCAATGCGCATGCGCTAACATGGGGAGATTAATCATGTCGTGAACAACCTAACCCTAACCCTTACCCTAACTCTAACCCTTACCTTAAACCTAACCCTAACCCATTCGGTCAAAGGGTCGCGTTTTTTAATGAGCAGGATTGTTCAGCAGAGGTTTCACACACCGGTGACACTGTGACGGTTCCCCTACGCTTTGTGTTCGGTGCCCTGACCCTTTGTGTTCGGTTCCCACTCGGTTCCCACACGCCAAAATTCGCGGACAAAACATCCATTTATGGTAGTATTACGCAATGTTGCTCTCTGAGAATGGTCTTGTTAGATCTGTGAGTGTTTACACTACATGCCTAGGTGCTGTTGGATTGAAGGTTTTTGATATTTTAGCCGTTATTAGGTAGAATGCCTTCCACTTTACTGCAAAACTGCATAATTCGTAGCATCGGCAAGAAATATCCTACCAAAAAATGCCTGCTTGGAACTGTCCGTGGTCCAGCAAAAAGTTCAACATGTCTGTAGCAGACAGCCCAAGTTTCAAGATTGTAGGGCCATCCAAACAGCCGTAATAATAAAAACAACAAAAGTAGTCAGTGAAATTGGCTGTGTTCGGTCCCCCCACACTTTTGTGACGTAGGCGTGACGGTTCCCATAATTCATTGTGTCGGTCCCCACTTTCTGTGTCGGACCCCACTTTCGACCTAATTTCTCTGTGACGGACCCCACAACCAGCCTATGTTGTGTCGGTCCCCACACCTTCTAGGATTTATGACTTGCCGGTTACTTGTATCATTGTATTCATTGAATCTAATTGTCTCAGAGTTATTTTTCAGCAAAAACCGGCAAGGCAGCACCTTTTGTGATACCAAGTAAGTCAGATGACATCAGTATGTGTGTGTGTGTGTGTGTGTGTGTGAGAGAGAGAGAGAGAGAGAGAGAGAGAGTGAGAGAGAGAGAGAGAGAGAGAGATTGACACCTTTCCAGATCACTCCGGTTATGCGACACTACCGCGAGCGTCACTACCGCGTGTCACACTACCGCGAGTACGACACTACCGCGTGTAACACTACCGCGTGTCACACTACCGCGAGTACGACACTACCGCGAGTATAACACTGCCGCGTGTCACACTACCGCGCGTACCACAACCGCGAGTACCATAACCGTAGAGAGAACGCATGCAAACTTACTTCTTGTGAGTTTGTGTTCTAACTTTGATTGGAAGCAACCCATTCTATATGTATTCTGATAGTGTGTTCTGATCGTTTTGAGTTCTTGGTTAGCATGACAAACATTGAATTAGTGTTCAGAGAACAGACCAGGCCTTTTTGTTTTATATTTCAAGGAAACATTTCAACCTTTGCCTTCAGCCATGGAAGTCATAAAATGACACGCGGTAATGTTATACTCGCAGTAGTGTGACACGCGGTAGTGTTATACTCGCGGTAGTGTCGTACTCGCGGTAGTGTCGTACTCGCGGTAAGTTCTGTTTCCGTACCCGCGACAGCGGCAGCGACAAAAGAAAACGCGCGCAAACGCGTGACGTGTTTCCGTACTTGCGTTTTAAACATGCGGTAAAATCTGTAAACTCCCGCGTTGCCGCGCGACAACGCGAAAAAATCGCTCCAGGACCCTTTCAAAAAAATCGCGTCGCTTGCCGCTTGTCGCGCTGCTAACGCGTCGCGCGTGTGGAAACACTCCTGGTCATTTTCTATGTGCTTGATTTTCGTCGCGCCGCTGGAAAAACGCTGTCGCGGGTACGGAAACACAACTCTCTCTCTCTCTCTCTCTCTCTCTCTCTCTCTCTCTCTCTCTCTCTCTCTCTCTCTCTCTCTCTCTCTCTCTCTCTCTCTCTCTCTCTCTCCGTCTGTCTCTCTCTTTGGTACCGGGACGCTTCGGGACGCTCCCGCGCAGTAGGGCACGAAGCGTCCCGGTACCGAAGCGTCCCGGTACCGAAGCGTCCCGGTGCCGAAGCGTCCCGGTACCAGTCACCACGCATATACTCGGCTCGCATGCCAATGTATTTACAAGAAAAATGTTCATTCAAAATGAACAGGCGTCCATGTTATTTTGATGACAAACATGTATTGATACAGTTTGTTGTATAATTTTGCAAGTGAATATGTGTTTGTTGGCTGCATGTTTCACTAAAACGCAGTAAAATAAAAACTTTTTCGTTGCTTTTGTTGTTTCCTTTGATTGCAACCAAATGACTGAAAATTAAGTGGAAGACACTTTGAGATATAAGGAATCGGATAGGCCATGACACGAGAAGGTGTAGAAATCTGCTTGCAGACAGCTTTAACATGACATCACATATTGATATATTTTTTAAAGTTTTTGCATATTACCCCATTTTTGAGGTCACGTTTTAACTTTGGTTAAGTGTTTGCCCACAACTGACATTAGATTACATTTAAACATTTTACATTATTTTTCTAGCACATGTTCATGTTAGTCTGCGCCATCCATTGATCACAGAACATCCACATAGGAAGAAAAGGTGTTTGACTACTGAAATAAAAATGTTTAGAGAAATGTAGAAAGAGGTGAACAAAATGCAAGATGATTTGGTATGGAATTTAGTTGTATACGTGAATGAGGTGTGAAACGTATGCAGAAAGGAAGATGTTTATTTGCGATGAAAGAAAATAAATATAATAACTTCATACTGTAGTAAAAAAACAAAACAAAACAAAAACAACCAGTAATCAGCCAATCAATTTCAAATGTTCATTCAACAGTAACCATATACATTCGACAATGGTCCTCTGTAAATAAAAATTAAAAACAAATCTGCTTGGACAGAATTGTTGTTATTTTTGGGAATAAGAAAATATCAACTATCTTGAGATGCATCCTCTTGCACAAAAATAATGCAAGTTAAGGAGTTACGTCCATATGCGTAAAAAGTTAAGATGAATATATGGATCAACAATTACCTCCCCTACTTGCATTATATTTGGGCAAAGCTACAGGAATAGTGTAATGATATTTTAAAATAATTGTCACATTGCCTTAAACATTTGGATTTTGACATGGAGTATTTTACGTAATGTGTACATTTTAGACATGGCAACTGAAGGAAAAAAAACCTAACATTTTGTGGGACAAATTTTGTAAGTTGGGTGACGAAACCATGTAAACTTTTCCTTCACAACAGACAAAATTAAGAGGTTTTTCTTTTAACAAACACAAAGAAATATGTCTTTACCTTCGAACAAGCACAGAAAGTATGTGTTTTTGTTCATAAGACCATACATTTTGTTGTTGTGGAGATATGGATTCAACTGCAGAAAATGTGAAACTTTGCTAACAATTCCCATACCTGACATTTTAAAAGTCTAAAAAGTGCCTCCCACTAGCTTGTCACCAAATAAACAAAGTAGGTTGTAACAAAATTGCAGATTAATAAAAAAAATAGTTCAATCAATAGTATATGTCACACCTGACATTAAACTAGTAATTTCCATCACTATCCTTTTCAGGCATTAAAAATAGTTCAAAGCAGCTATAGCCCCACATGGAAGTAAGAGGCTCATTCACAAGCTAGTTAAAAGCTTTTCATTCTTTTTGTTTTTCTCAAAAGAAAGTTCATAGTATGACAACAGTATTCACAGCAGGCAGTTTTAAATCACTCAAGGGTCATTCTCAAGGTGTGTTCACGAAATACATTGTAATTTTAAACAGAGACAATTATCAGTTCACGCTTGAAGATGATTTTACTGACCAAGTTTCTCCCCATATATTTCATAACCCTGCAGGTGAAAATGGGAATACCAGCACAGAATGACTGTCAGTGAACATTTAATACCAACACTTCAAACTACATCAATGAAAATCAAAAAGTGGAAAAACTCATACTCTGATAATTGTTGTCCAAGTGTTTCAAACTACATCACTCATCATAAAACAGAAGCTGTGACTTGGATTTAGATAAAAATCAACACGCGGAAAAACTCATACTCTGATAATTGTTGTCTAAGTGTTTGTGTGGTTAAAAAAACAAACGTACCTGATCCTGAATAAAATCAGAGCAACCCATATGATCATTAAAATGTAACCATTCACTGGTCCATAGGTATACTCTTTTCAAAAAGGAGATGGGTATGGAAGAGGCAGTGCTTCTGTTAGTGATTCAAAGTGCCAGACATCCCATCCTAGTGCTGTGAAATGGATATAAATTATATATATATTCAATATTTCATGGAAGCTTACTAATATTTGCATGCAAACATACTGTGACAGTACTAATACAGTAAAAGCATTATTGAGGGTGAACAGCCTGCTTTACTTGGTTTCAGTGAGGAGTAACAATACTAACAATAACAATAACATGCCTAAGTTGTGAAATGTAAGTACTTAACCCCCCCCCCCCCCCCCCGGACACTGGCAAAATTCCAGCAGAATGTCCCCCACCTTCGCTGACGATTATCCACAGTTTATACAGGAAGTGTGCAGGTAGGTTGTCTGCCTCTGTGTCGGTTTTACCTCCGCGGTGTAGACGAAAAACTTTTCCACTTCTGCCACAGGGCGAAAAGTCTCGTTTTGGCACTTTAACTTGGCATATAACATCAAACATCACGTTAATCAACTGAATTGTGTGGCATTATACCTATGCGATTCATGTCACATTAGAAAAACTGCCGTAACGCAATAAAATTCCTGAGATGTTAGTATTATGCATAACACGGTAAAACATCGAGTTTTGGTGTCTGCGTTTTGGACGTTTTCGCTGGGATTACGGAGGGCTATTCACATCGTGTTAAACAAGTTGTCGCAGTGAGCAAAACACCAGATAACGTCTGGAATTATGACAAGTTATTGCAGTGACTTAAACTCGAAGTTAGCTGTTGGTTTTGATGTGTTTCACTGCGTTTTCGTCTTGCTTTTGTTTCATAATGTTGTTGCTGTTGTTGTTACTGTTGGGAGCTATACATCACATTTTTGTTCCCCCAAAAATTTATTCTTGATTAATATCAGGACGCAAACCATCCCCTTTACTTCACACACACACACACACACACACACACACACACACACACACACACAATCTACTCCTCAGTTTGCAGCGTGGCTTCGACACGCGCGGTCTGCTGTAAAAGGCCCTAATAGAAATCACCCGCTAGGTACACGCGCACTCAAGTTAACCTCTGCTTTGACCTGTGGCTGTGTGCCAAGAGAGAGCAGAACACACACGCCGTAGACCAGATAAATAGGTGCTTGATTTTGGTATTTTGATTTTACATAACATTAAACCTTTCTTGGGGTTCATGGTCATGGCAACAGCCATAATAATATTATATCATGTCTAATATTACATTTCAGCATATGTGAATTACATGTCATCATAACAAACTGTCATACATTTTTATTCCTCATCATTCTGATTGATCACAACCAAACCTACTATCAGTGGACACATCCAAATGCAAGCGCCTGTTCTTGACAAATTGCCACAGTGACTGATCTAAAAATATAGGTCCTTTGCCGCCACGGACACTGTTTGGCCTGTAGGTAAAATGTGCAATGTGTTTTCTGATTTGTGCACAAAAGCTTTTTTTCTTTTTTTCTTTTTTTTAACATAACAATGTTTAATGTTACTGTATGTTTGAAAGACCATGGTCACATTTGTAAAACAAATGTTAAATTAAAAAATAAATAACATTTTGGTTCATGATTTTTTCCTACACCTGTGCTAAAACTAAGAAGTAAAAATGTCGGTATATAAGTCACTCAAAAACTTCAAAGTATGAATGGTTAGAGTTTGTTGCGGTTGACCCTGCACAGTTCGACCTTCGATGTTTTTGTTGAACAATTTTGTAAAAAAAAAAAAAAAAAAAAAAAAGTAAGGGCAGTAACTCAAGACGTAAATGTGGTAGTGTCCCATAGGCAACCGCAGAGTTATCCTGTCCATAGGCAAGCGCTTACTTGATCCCAATTACTAGGCGTCTCCGGACGCCTAGAATAAAGCAAAGGGAATGCCTGTAATTCACACAGAGCAATCACTTGGTCTTAAACGTGCACAAGACAAAAACTTTCATACTGGGGGAGCGAGCCAGTCTGAAGAGTACTCGGGTCCAGCGCGAGCGTTTTTTTATTACCCAAATGAACCCAAACAAACCCAAATTAACCCAAATGATACAATTTAAAAGTCGGAGGCAGAACTGAAAAGACTTTTTCCGACGCTCACGCTTAGTAAAGCCAGAAAGCGTGTGTGATAACAGACATATCCCTCTTGTGAACGGAAGCCTACGGACTTTTCCCCCGAACTTGTCCACACGGGTACAGTATTTCCAAATTGGTGTGTTGTGAGTACAGATCTAAAGTAAAGTTGGGGAAAAGTTGGACAAAAAGTGATTTTTTTTTACCGAAAGCAAATCAAGGTCTGTGCAAAATTAAAAAAATCAGTGAAGTCAAGGTCAAATCAAGGTCAAGATTAAATTAAAAAAAAATAAATATGGTTAGTCAAGTCAAGGTCAAATCAAGGTCAACAAGGGCGGATCTGGGGGGGGGGGGGTTACACGGGTTACGTAACCCGCCCACCCCCCACCCCCCAATAAAAGAGGTAATTTATTGGCTCAGGATGCACCAGATAGCTCTATTTTGCTTCTTTGGATAAAAAAAAATTCCGGGCGGACCCCCCTAGAGACTTAGGCGCCTTCGGCGCCGTCAACTTGTATCTTCGCAGTCATTTTGTAACACCCCCCCCCCCCCCCCCCCCCCCCGAATTGATCCGCCCTTGGTCAAGGTTTAAAAAAAACAAACACTCTAAGTCCTGTGACGCGTTATAGTGGGACGCTTCGGTACCGGGACGCTTTGGTACCGGGACGCTTCGGTACCGGGACGCTTTGGTACCGGGACGCTTCGGTACCGGGACGCTTTGGTACCGGGACGCTTCGGTACCGGGACGCTTTGGTACCGGGACGCTTCGGGGTGTCCCCCACAAAAGGTGCTGCCTTGCCGGTTTTTGCTGAAAAATAACTCCGAGACAATTAGATTCAATGAATACAATGATACAAGTAACCGGCAAGTCATAAATCCAAGAAGGTGTGGGGACCGACACAAAATAGGCTGGTTGTGGGGTCCGTCACAGAGAAATTAGGTCGAAAGTGGGGTCCGACACAGAAAGTGGGGACCGACACAATGAATTATGGGAACCGTCACGCCTACGTCACAAAAGTGTGGGGGGACCGAACACAGCCAATTTCACTGACTACTTTTGTTGTTTTTATTATTACGGCTGTTTGGATGGCCCTACAATCTTGAAACTTGGGCTGTCTGCTACAGACATGTTGAACTTTTTGCTGGACCACGGACAGTTCCAAGCAGGCATTTTTTGGTAGGATATTTCTTGCCGATGCTACGAATTATGCAGTTTTGCAGTAAAGTGGAAGGCATTCTACCTAATAACGGCTAAAATATCAAAAACCTTCAATCCAACAGCACCTAGGCATGTAGTGTAAACACTCACAGATCTAACAAGACCATTCTCAGAGAGCAACATTGCGTAATACTACCATAAATGGATGTTTTGTCCGCGAATTTTGGCGTGTGGGAACCGAGTGGGAACCGAACACAAAGGGTCAGGGCACCGAACACAAAGCGTAGGGGAACCGTCACAGTGTCACCGGTGTGTTTCAGTTCGTGACACCGGGGCGGTGCGATATAAGTATCGCAGTATCTAGTTATATAGTGTACGGGGCTCTGGTCTTGATTAGTTATTAGTTATCAGTTTAGTTCCTCCAGCGAATTCCAATATAATGTAATCAATTACAGTACTAGGCCTTTTCGCGTTTGTAAAATGGCAAAATGTTCCACTGATCATGGACGATCGATAACGATCGAAGCCGGTGATGAACCCCACTGACAATGCCTCACTATTTTGCGATTCTGATGTGTGCGTGTGTGTGTGTGTGTGTGTGTGTGTGTGTGTGTGTGTGCGTATGTGTGTGTGTGTGTGTGTGTGTGTGTATGTGTGTGTGTGTGTGTATGTGTGTATGTGTGTGTGTGTATGTGTTTGTGTGTGTGTGCGTGTGTGTGTGTGTGTGTGTGTGTGTGTGTGTGTGTGTGTGTGTGTGTGTGTGTATGTGAGAGAGAGTGTGTACAAACTTGCAGCACCTGTGCACATGTCAGACTTCTGAACACTAAATGGAATGTTACGTGTGAATGCATGCTATGTGACGTCACTTCAGTGAAACCAGGCAGCTTGACGCAATGTAAAGCAATGCAAAGTATCCGGTTATCTCGCGGCCTTGTCATGCTTAATACGTTTTTAAGAGTAATATACTATTGTAATGTTCGATGATGTCCGTCTGTACATTTGCGCACTAAAACGTCGTCTGCAATAGCCAGGTGGGTAGTTGGCGATGACAAAAACTTGTTTTGAACACAGACATACGTGGCAGAATAGCAATATAAACGCTTTTGTGCTTTCAGCGTGGCAATAGGGTCCAATATTTTGACTAGAACAAGAATAATGCTACTCGTCATCGACTCGTCGGCATTATTCCTGTCTCGTCTATATAACAGACCCTTTTGCTACGCTGAAAACACAATAGCTGTTAATATTACGTTGGCCAAAGAAATGCAAAATTAAACTGATATTCAGCATTTTTGGATGCACCGATACTGGAATATTGTTGAGACACACTTGGTGGCCGAGTGGTAACGCACTGGGTGGCCGAGTGGTAACGCACTTGCGCTCGGAAGCGAGAGGTTGCGAGTTCGACCCTGGGTCAGGGCGTTAGCAATTTTCTCCCCCCTTTCCTAACCTAGGTGGTGGGTTCAAGTGCTAGTCTTTCGGATGAGATGAAAAACCGAGGTCCCTTCGTGTACACTACATTGGGGCGTGCACGTTAAAGATCCCCCGATTGACAAAAGGGTCTTTCCTGGCAAAATTGTATAGGCATAGATAAAAATGTCCACCAAAATACCCGTGTGACTTGGAATAATAGACCGTGAACAGTAGGATATGCGCCAAAATGGCTGCGATCTGCTGGCCGATGTGAATGCGTGATATATTGTTTAAAATAATTCCATCTCACACGGCGTAAATAAATCCCTGCGCCTTGAATATGTGTGCGATATAAATTGCATAAAAAAAATCCCTGCGCTTAGAACTGTACCCACGGAATACGCGCGATATAAGCCTCATATTGATTGATTGAATAATGCTATCATATATTGAAGAATAGACACATTCGCTTTCCAACACAGGTAGAAGCAGATATCAATTAAACTCTGTTACACTCCAACCTTGTCCATTGCATGCAAACACAGTAAACAAAGGATGGGGAAAGAGTTTTGCAAGTGCGATCAAACACATCACATCTTTATCGAATTTGATCGAAAGGGAAATAATAACACCTTGTTTACATTCACAAATACATTCTTCTTCCTGTGTTAAGGTCAGTCTAGTTAAGTGCCCAGGGGACTACATATTAATTCATCGTCTACAAGTAATCAGTTAAAGAACTTTACAAAGGGTACGAGCATCTGTTCACTCGGAAACATATGTGACCCTCCACCAAAGATTGAGTCGCATGTCACCTTTGCATGATTTTCATATTATTTTTTACATTTTTCTAAAGATTAATTGGTTATGCTCTACCCAGTGGTGAAAACCGTTTTAGAAAAGAGCAAAAACTGTTTGAGTTATAAGCCTGTGACTGAGGTGACCCTCACACTGTTACCATACACACCCCGGACTTATATTAATCAATCAATCAATCAATATGAGGCTTATATCGCGCGTATTCCGTGGGTACAGTTCTAAGCGCAGGGATTTTTTTTCTCATGTAATTGATATCGCGCACATATTCAAGGCGCAGAGATTTATTTATGCCGTGTCAGATGGAATTTGTTTACACAATACATCACGCATTCACATCGGCCAGCAGATCGCAGCCATTTCGGCGAATATCCTACTTTTCACGGCCTATTATTCCAAGTCACACGGGTATTTTGGTGGACATTTGTATCTATGCCTAAACAATTTTGCCAGGAAAGACCCTTTTGTCAATCGTGGGATCTTTAACGTGCACACCCCAATGTAGTGTACAACGAAGGGACCTCGATTTTTCGTCTCATCCGAAAGACTAGCACTTGAACCCACCACCTAGGTTAGGAAAGGAGGGGAGAAAATTGCTAACGCCCTGACCCAGGGTCGAACTCGCAACCTCTCGCTTTCGAGCGCAAGTGCGTTACCACTCGGCCACCCACCCAAGCCTAGCGCGGCACCGCGCGAGGTGACATGCGACTCATTTCGTGGTGGAGACTCACATATAAGTCCGGGGAGTGTGAGGGTCACCTTAGTCACAGGCTTATAACTCAAACAGTTTTCGCTCTTTTCTAAAACGGTTTTCACCACTAGATAGAGCATACAAAACTCTGTGGGAAAATGTAAAACTATGAAAATCATGCAAATGTGACATGCGACTCATTTCGTGGTGGAGGGTCACATATCACAAACCTACAGCCTTGTTGCTTCCTGTGCTGTGTGGTAAAAAGACGAATTCCGAAAATAACTCTGTCGGGTTTGTATTGGTTGTGAAAGAGTACATGCCCTTGCGTTTTACTCGGGCAAATTGGAGGAGCCAATCACTAGCGAGGAGGAGGGTGTCGCGCAAGCACGTGGTCAGGAGCACGTGTGATGTTATTAGTCAGAGGAAAAGCAGGGGTATTCACTCTGTCACAACCCATACGAACCCAACGGAGTTATTTCCGATAATCGGCTACAGGGGGGTTTTCGTCCAGGGGGGGTTCTTGTTCCCCAGAATCCCCCCTCCCCTCTCCCCCCCCCTCCCCGGCCTGACCATGTACCTCCTCCACGGGTAAAAAATCATAACATAAATATGTTTAACTTTTGGACAGTTTGTTTTGCCTTTAAAAACTTTACAAATACTCCCAGAATGCGCCAGATTGCACATATTTTAATATAGATTTCAAAAATTGTCCGGGGGGCCGTGCCACCGAACCCCCCTGGGAGGTTCGGGTGCTTTGCACCCTCACCTAATATACCCCTACCACAATTGCCTCCTTGTCGCTGCCCTACACGCCACCAGGCGTGAAAGGCAGTAAGTAAGTAAGTAACAATTGCCTCCCTCCCCCCCTCCCTCCCCCTCACCCTATTTAGCAGGGCCCTGGTCGATTGTGTGCTGAATTTGCTTGGGAGATTACCTTAGGTGTCACGTAAGACATCCATTTAACAATACTTCATAAATAATAATTGCCCTCCTGCGTAGAAAGCTGCCGTGCTGTAGCTTTAACTCTTACCAGTTAACTCCCTCGACCATTCCAAAATAGCTTAGGATGACTCGCTACAAAAACTCCTATTTAAATTATTCTACATACAAGCCCTTTTATGCACTCAACATAACAACACAAACTTCGTTGCATGTTGACATATTTTAAAAACGATCTATAATTTGCTTGCTATGACCATGGTTTTCCTGATGTATGATTGGTACGCCTCTGCTTTGTTTGCCATTGTTGCTTTTAAAAAGGACTTTCTCTTTTTCTCACATGTAACATTAAACCATGGACCATTTTCGGTTTTCCTTTTATACTGTTTCTTACCAACATTATTTCGTTTAAATAACCCTAACTTCTGTGCACTATTCTTCAATATATTATTAACTTCTAAAACAACTCTATTAACTTCGTCAACCGAAACATTTTTTTTAAATACTAACAATTCATCTAATTGTAAATCAATATCGTTTATCAGTAAATCTTCCAGACCACAAATATAATCGATTTCCAAATCTGCTTTCCATTTCGGTCTTCCTTCGAAATGTTCTGTTACATTACAAACATGCACTTCGTTCCTCACGTCATCATCACAACCATGATTTAAAACATTTTGTCCAGAAATACAATCATTTCATTTCATTTCATTTTCATTACTTTATTGTCCCATCGCTGGGAAATTCGGGTTCGCTTCCTCCCAGTGGAAAGCTAGCAGCAACGGAGTCGCGCTACCCAGGTGTCTGCGTGTTTAGGTGTATTCAGCCACCTGCACTTATGGCAGAATGACCAAGGTCTTTTACGTGCCATTGTGATGACACGGGGGTGGGACATGGGTTCCGTCTCTGGGTCTGCACATTAAGTTGACCCGTGTCCGTCCAAGCTTAATTACCAAGGGGCAGTGAACATCCGAGAACATTTCGCAAAAATCCATAACAACAAATTCTTTGATGGTATGAAACAGGTTGGCTGATATCAAAACATAATCAACAACACTAACATTTTTACATGTACATTTCCCGGTGCCTCTGTCTGATCCAACCCGACCATTTACAATAACCATATCTGATATTTTACAAAAATCCACTAAATCATGCCCGAAATTATTTACTAACACATCTTGTGAATGTCTCTTCGGGATATGAAAATTGTTGTCACTTTCGTCATTTTCTCTGCACATATCTTGTGTTTCACAGGGCATATCAAAATCAACATCAAATAAATCTTCAGTGGTATCTATAAGTAATCCTGTTCTTGCATTAAAATCTCCAAGTAAGCACGCGCCTTCATGTTCAATAGTGAGGAATGCATCGTGTAATTCGGTATAAACATCCTTATTCACATATGGTGAACCTTCTGGGGGAATGTACACAGCGCCAAAAAGTATATCTTGTTTTAAAAACTCCTTACTGAATTTAAACAACATCATATTTTCACATAATTCTGCTTCACAAAACGTATAATATTTTCTTAGGGAAACATCAACCTTGGATTTTCTTGCTTTAGTTTCATATACTGTAATAAACTGTACAATATCATCCTTGACTAACAACAAAATTCCTCCTGATTTACGTTTACACTTGCTTCTGTTTTTATAGAGGGACACATAACCCGGAACATCAACTGTGTCAATATCATCCAACTTACTCTCGGATAAGGCAATAATATCATATTTACAAATTAGCTTCAGAAAATCTGGGTGTTTTAATTTAGATAATACGCCACCAACATTCAACGCAATGCACGATAGCTCGGATACTTTATAATCACACGCAACATTAGCACTATAATTTCTTAAAATATTTACATCATGTACCTGTCCCTGATCACACACAATATCAGCTCGTATAGGACTAGTATAGTGTCATGCGCCTGTTCCCGATCATACACACAATTAGTTGCAGTAACATTTAATTCTTGTTCTTGTTCTATGTCACATGTGTTACTATTACCATCACAAATGGCAGGTTCATTACAACAAGCATGCAATAAATCAACACATTCAACATTTTTTTGAACACGATTGCAATACAGAGAAGACTGAGAGTCATTCATGCGAAGTGCGTTTTCAACATTCACCCGCTCGCGTTCACAGCATTCTTTTTCCTCACACACACACGCATTCACGCTTTCTTTCACGTCTTTGCTTGTTTCTCCCTGTCGCCGTAGTGGGACTGGCCCACTGTGCCCGGCCGAGCATAACCCCGCAGGCTGGCTGTGTGACACACTTTCTGCGCACGGCGTGGTTGTATGTCTCTCCCTTTCAGCACCACACATAATAATATGTTTGCCACTAAATACATCCATATCATTCTGACTGTCATTTACTGGTTCCTTAAGTGGGTCACACACCTTCTTCCTTTCACTGGATTGACACCTGAGAAAATAATGTTCGTCTTTCATCTCCTTAATCAGTGTAGGCCCCTATCCTTAGTATTCACCCAAGTCTGATTTTCTTTTTCCACCTCCCTTTTTCGTTTACCACTGGATTGGATTGGATTGGATTGGATAAGATTTACAGTCCAGTGAGGTTACCCTCATGGAAATTCGGGCTGCTTTCTCCCCGGGGAAAGCGAGCTGCCATACATACGGCGCTACCCATATTTTTTTTCCCCTGCATGCGTGTATTCATGTTTCCTGAGACTTAATGCCGTGTGAGATGGATTTTTTTTTTAAACTTTATTCCAAGTCCCACGGGTATTTGATGGACATTTTTATCTATGCCTATACAATTTTGCCAGGAAAGACCCTTTTGTCAATCGTGGGATCTTTAACGTGCACACCCCAATGTAGTGTACACGAAGGGACCTCGGTTTTTCGTCTCATCCGAAAGACTAGCACTTGAACCCACCACCTAGGTTAGGAAAGGGGGGAGAAAATTGCGGCCTGACCCAGGCCTGAACACGCAACCTCTCGCTTCCGAGCGCAAGTGCGTTACCACTCGGCCACCCAGTGGTCTGTTTTTCATACTTTTCTTTCTTTTCATAATAAACACAAAATATGTCAAAAGGCAATGCACAAGATGCTTTTCACTACACGGGAAGGAAAATATCCTTTGGGTTCAGATGACAGGAAGACGGGAACAATGTATGTTGTCTTGAAGTAAACAACACAACGAATAATTATACGTGCATCCCTTTAAATCAATACAGATCGAAGAACATTGAGTGAGTTGGGACGGGGTGGGGTGGGGTGAGGGCGCTTTGTGCTAGCTACCTTGAAGTAAACAATACGTACGAAAGACTGCATTCATACAGCCTCTTTAAGTCAACACAGAGTGAAGAGTTGGGATGAAGTAAGGAAGGGTAGAGACTGAGCTCAAAAGCGCCAGTTACACAGACATCAGTGATCGGCACTTCGATCTTCAGTCAGAAATCGAATGATCCGTCCTGAAGAGATGTGACAGGAATATCTGTAAAGCCAACATTGCCGTTACAGCAAGACAGGCACAGGGTCTACATTTGCTTAAAGCTGAAGTGTACCAATAAAACTTATACATTTGCTTTTTAACAGACGACGGGGCACAACACAGCTCCTATCCATCTTTGACTACCCCGGATTATGTCCCCTGATGTGCGTCTGCGTGCCCCATTTGCCCTACCTATGTCTCCCACTGCACGCCTAATAAAAAGCTTGATTGGCTGTCACGCATGCTCAGTCAGACAGCAATCTTCAAACCTTTTACTTCTGTGGAAAAAATCCACGGTGAAAGATTATTTGGCGCACTGTACAGAAGTGTCTGAAGTTAGACTAATGCCTTGCGACTTGATGATGTTTACTGTCCAACAGGCGTGTACCTATTGAGGGCTAGCATTGGTAGTGCGCTAACGGGAACGGGAGGAAGGGCACCTAGCCACAGGAGGGGAGGTGACGGGGTGTGCTATCTAATACCTCGCAGAAAGCGTATTCATGTCCTACCGGCTATTGAGTTACGCCTCTTAAGGACTAGTCTATAGGAATATGTTATTAAACAAAAAAATAAGAAAAAAACACCTCGCTGAACAGCTCGGGCGTTTCATAGTGACACGCGTGGGAGACTTGGGAAGGACAGTTGGGAGACACACATGCTAATCAGGGGGACAGTGTGGACGGGATAGGCTAAGATTCAGTTATGTATCCATGATTTATACTTGTGTGTCTGGAATTCCATAAATACGAAGTGGAGGCTTAATTAAAAGCAGCTAGCTCCGTCGGTGTCATTGGTTGTTTCCCTTGGCGTCTTCGAGAGTAAAGATGTGAAGACTGGAAACTTCTAGTCTGTGCTTTATATCTGTGTCTGTCTGTCCATTTGAACAGACAGTATACGGGGTATTCAAAGATAGATCAGAGCTGCATCGTGTCTTTCTTCAAAAGCCAATTAATTTGTTTTCACGATACCCTTTCAGCCGGTACTATACTTGTCTCCGAAAACCCCCGAAAACCCCGAAAACCTCCGAAAAACCCCGAAAACCTCATCAGAAATAAGAAATTCGTCCTTAGATCGTGTTTTCTTACATAATTGTTTGCAATCATGACTTATAATATTATTTGCAACTTTCACCGTTCATGGCTTTATTTTCGTGTTTGTGCGAGGATTTACGAAGGAGCGGAAGCACTAATCATATGACGTCATCAATACTTGTGCTTTCGAGTAACAAGAGTTACCTTCCTTGCATTGAAATTGTTGCATCGATTTCGTCGATAATCCGACTCTCAACACAAATATAAGGGTGCATGTAGCATGAATCAGGCTTACTTTTCACAGGCATGTCCAATACTTCACTTTGAAGATAGATTTAGTTAGTCTAGATGGGGTTTTCATGGCGTTTCGGGGGTTTTCGGAGGTTTTCGGGGTTTTCGGAGGTTTTCGAAGACAAGTAGTACCCCCCTTCAGCTTTAAGCCTGCATGCACTGTCTTCATGCTGCGTGGCA
This sequence comes from Littorina saxatilis, assembly GCF_037325665.1. Taxonomy (NCBI): domain Eukaryota; kingdom Metazoa; phylum Mollusca; class Gastropoda; order Littorinimorpha; family Littorinidae; genus Littorina; species Littorina saxatilis. The sequence goes on along the minus strand of NC_090252.1, from coordinate 18,141,159 downwards.
GAAGAGATGCGATAACGCCCTGAAGCCAGCATTGCAGTTACAGCATAGGCTATAGCGGGGATAGGTACACTGTAGAATTCTGTCTGCATGCTCATCGTAACAGATTATATGGTTCGGGTTTTGACATAATTGAGCTCGAAGTTGACTTTGCGAAGTGTTCACAAAGTATATTAAACGAAAATGCATTGCCAAAGCTTTGTGCAGCGAGCTTCGGGAAAAATACTCCGCGAAGTCAAATGAACTCAATTCATAGCAGGCTTAACGCAAAGTTGTTTCAACAAACTTAAGAGTGTGTGTTGGGATTCGGTATGCCTATAGGTCTCCTTATTGAAAGCTCCGTGAACAGATGTAACCCAGACAATAAAAACAAATATTTCTGCGATATAAAATAGGCAAAAGTTTGTACATAAAAACTAGACCTAGCAAGGCAAAATAAGAAAAGGTACAAACACAAGAATGCTGTAAATAAAACTAAAACTATCTGGGCAAAATAAAAAATAAAACTAGGTAGGTACCACGCTGGAAAAAAACCCATATTTTGTGACAGCTACCATGTCTGAAAGTCGTCTACTGACTGTCTTGGCGTGTGTGCTGTTTCAAACATTTCTGGTGGAAGCACAGACCACAGAAGTTCTACCGGAGTCTACAATCTTAGGACGCTACATTCTGAGTAACAGCCAGCAATGTCGACGACTGTGCTGGTACAGGAAACTGTGTACCGCTTACAGCTACCGTGAACAGGACACCAGCTTGCCTGTTTGTGTGCTATTTGCTGAACCAAAAAACGGTAAGGAGTGTAAACACTAAAAGAAGCAGGATAGTTATCATCACTGTGTGACAGGGGAGACTACCGCTCCTTTCACAGCAGACTCTGCACCCGAGTTGTTGGCCTTTAAGTCAACACCGGTGGATTGTGAAATTCTGTTTGTGATGGGGTCTGGTGGTTTCCGATTGTCTGTATGTTCATGGAAACCTTCGGGTTTGCATAACAGTTTGTATAGGGCTAAGAAATTGGCCCTAACATTTTCAATCCTGTTTGATTGCACTTCGCCTCCCGAGGTGATCGTAGTGTTTCGGCACTCGGTTACAACTCAAACGTACGAATTGATGTGCAAAATGATTGACCCGGTTGACTGACTAGTAACTGTCGCTGCTGTGAATGTTCATTGAAGAATTTTGATTACCGATCAAATATATTGCCATGAATTTAAACAGTATTGTCGTTTCAGAGCTTTTGTCCGACCCTTCTAACTTTTCATTCAAACAAAATAACGAAAATTAAATTGTGTGGAGAAGAAACGCATAACTGCTTTTGTAAAAACCAAACTCTTAAAAATGAAATGGACACAATTTTAAAGACTGTTATAATTGCTACCGACCCCTTCTCGCCAGTAAGAAATTGATTGTTTTTAAACTCCATTGCGCACTCTTTCAATGTGAAGGTAGCTTCTTTAATATATCTATACTTAAAGTTCTCAACGGCAATCCGGAGCTTTGGATTTGGGAATGATTTTCGGATAAGTCACTGGATTTTCTGACAAGTCAGATGGAAACTCTTATAAAGATGTGTACATTTTTTCTTTCTTTTAATGTGTTGGCTCCTCATCAAAAACCACAAAAATGAGTGAATGTTCCTGGAGCCCCGCCACCTGGGTTTATGTGCACAAGAAAGTTACCAACCAGGTGGGAGCAAGGTGCGGGTTCGGATTTGGTAAAATCACAAACAAACCTCAATTTCAACCAATCCAACAACGTGCCTGATTCACACCCGGTTGGTAACTCTTTCGTGCACATCAACCCTGAAGCCCAACACAGGCGCTGCTTTATTTGAACCCACGGGGCACCCCAGGTTGTTTTCTTTCTAAACGGTTGTCAAACATACGGCACGTACAATAGTTCTGAAGGTTAATGTGATTACCAGAAAACAAGCAAAGGATTTTACGCTCGAAAGTACAGGAAGTACGTAATCCGTCTGCTTTTTTCAGAATCAGCTTTTGCTATCGAAACTACCCGAAAAGAAGCTACCAAAGGCAATGTGAACAACAGCTGCGCAGACCGCCCATGCGCAGAAACGGAAGTGTGTGTTCCAGCTTCGTCATCCAATGAGGGACATCGCTGCTTGCCACTACCTCCCGCCGACTGTGGTGTTCCTTGTCCTGTTAGAAACGGGAGTTTTGATTGGTCAGGAACGCAGCAGGGTAACGTGGCCAACCTGACATGTGACAATGAGTTTGCTCTTTTCCCTGAAGGAGCTTCCGGTCAGTTGACGTGTCACGTGACATCCCAGTGGATCCCTGTGGGGGTGACCTGCAAATACACGGTAAAGTCTGTGCAATGGTGTCTTCTGCGTTCTGCGTTCCCGAGCTTTTTACTAAGGGGAAGAGGGGGGTGGGGTTAGGCCGGGGGGGGGGGGGGGAGGGAGAGATCTAATCTGCAACTACATGATAACGTCTGTGTGTTCGTATGTTGTGTAATGGTGTCTTCTGCCTTCTGCTTTCCCGAGCTTTTTACTCTGGGGGTTAAATCTTCTCTGCAAATACATGGTTATGTCTGTGTGCAAAATACATGTCTTTGATAAATATAAACATCAAAAGAAAAGTGAAATTCCAATATAGTTAAAAGCAATTATTAACAAGAATTAAACTATCCCTGATACAGAAAAACGAAACTTTTTTCTGAGATTTTGCATTGTTGTTGTGTGTTGCTTGCTGTCATTCCGCATGTTGTCAACAGCGATGTGACAATGGAGGAACACACGACGGAACGAGGTGTGTGTGCCCTCTACAACACAGAGGGGACAGGTGCAGGGAATACATCAGAGGTATGTAGAGGGGCGGGGATATAGCTCAGTTGGTAGCGCGCTGGATTTGTATTCAGTTGGCCGCTGTCAGCGTGAGTTCGATCCCAGGTTCGGCGGAAATTTATTTCAGAGTCAACTTTGTGTGCAGACTCTCTTCGGTGTCCGAACTCCCCCCCGTGTACACTACATTGGGTGTGCACGTTAAAGATCCCACGATTGACAAAAGGGTCTTTCCTGGCAAAATTGCTTCAGGCACAGTTAATAATTGTCTACCTATACCCGTGTGACTTGGAATAATAGGCCGTGAAAGGTAAATATGCGCCGAAATGGCTGCAATTACTGGCCGTATAAAATTTCATCTCACACGGCATCACTGCAGAGCGCCTAGAACTGTACCCACGGAATATGCGCGATATAAGCCTCATTGATTGATTGATTGATGTACTGATAAAACACAGACACATACACACAGACATACATACTCTCTATGCATATGTCTATCTATCTATCTCTCTATCTCTCTGTCTCTGTCTCTTTCTGTTCTGTTATAATTATATGTGTTGATCAATATTTATTATGCCTCTCTTTGCAAATGTGATAGATTGTTACCCTTGTCAGTTTGTTTATGAACGAGTGCGTGTGTTTGTTAGTTGGGCGGCTGGTTGGCTATTGATTAAGCAGATAGCTGAATAAGTGAGTGCGTTAGTAACTGACTGGTTGCTGGTTGAGGGGATGGAGTGTTTAAAAAAGTGACTGGGTGAGTGGGAGAGGGAGCAGGTCAGTAAGTCAGTCAGTCAGGTGATACTTCTTTTTCTACACGCTGACCGTTCCAGACTGTTCCGAGGCCTATGAGAACGGATACAACAACACGGGGCTGAATGGTCTTTACCTCATCCAACCCAACACATCTCCCGCTCCTTTCAAGGTTCGTATCGTCACGTCAAATGGGAGACAACCATTGGATTGGATTGGATTGGATAAGATTTACAGTCCAGTGAGGTTACCCTCATGGAAATTCGGGCTGCTTTCTCCCCGGGGAAAGCGAGCTGCCATACATACGGCGCTACCCATATTTTTTTTTCCTGCATGCGTGTATTCATGTTTCCTGAGACTTAATGCCGTGTGAGATGGAATTTGTTTTACTTTATTCCAAGTCCCACGGGTATTTGATGGACATTTTTATCTATGCCTATACAATTTTGCCAGGAAAGACCCTTTTGTCAATCGTGGGATCTTTAACGTGCACACCCCAATGTAGTGTACACGAAGGGACCTCGGTTTTTCGTCTCATCCGAAAGACTAGCACTTGAACCCACCACCTAGGTTAGGAAAGGGGGGAGAAAATTGCGGCCTGACCCAGGCCTGAACACGCAACCTCTCGCTTCCGAGCGCAAGTGCGTTACCACTCGGCCACCCAGTCCATATCACCAACATCGACTATGCCATCGTTTCCACCAATCATTTACCATTTAAGGCATTACATAATTTTGCTCCCGACAATATATATGTTTCATGCTTTAATCCTTAATAAAAAAAAAGGATAACATCCGGTGTATACTTTGCACGGAATGCTTCTCTTCTCCGATATTTAGGGGACACAGTTTGCGCGATTTTTCCGGCCAATACAAAAGCCAATGTAAAAGACAAACAAGCTTACATTTAAACAAAGTAAGTAGTTCAACAGATAAATACATAAATACATAAATAGATAAATAAATATATAAATAAATAAATGAACGAAAGAACTAACCTACCGACCCTGATTATGTTACCTTGTCATCGGAAACCAAACTTGTGTCTGTTTTACTTCACTTCTCAGGTGTACTGTAAACTTGAGTGGGGCGGTATCACCTACCCGATGAGGCGACAGATCCCGTCTATACAGTCATACAACGTCAGCTGGACTACCGCAAAGTCCGGCGTGACGTCACACCTGACGCAAAATCTGGACAATGGCAAGGCGGACTTCTTTGTCGGCCTTGAGAACTTACATCACCTGACTGCCCAGGCTGTCTACCGGCTGCACGTGAACTTGGTTCAACTTGGGACAAACGTGACGAAGTCTGGCTATTTCTATGACGGCTTTGTCATTGGCAATGAATCCACCGACTACACTTTGTCTTACAAAACGTGAGGATAGAATGGTTTCAGGCGCAGACGCAAATACATTGGCATCAAATAAAGCATGAACATATTCTTGCTCAAAAGACGTTTTCCCGAAATAAATCTGTCATGATTTTCAGCGGTCTGGTAGAGTAAGAGCCCTTTTACCTCGGACAAGTTTTTCACGACATCCGGAGCATATTCCACACTTCCGATCGGCTTTATCCTGCGATCGGAAAGCACAACCAACAACTATGGTGTGTATGCTATGCAGCGTGCGCTAAATCTATATATATATACGACTAGTGTCTGTCTGTCTGTCTGTTTGCGATGCACGGCCAAAGTTCTCGGTGGATCTTTTTCAAATTTGGACACCGTATTCAGCTACACCCCGGACACAACCTCATCGATGAGATATTTCAACACGTGCTCTCAGCGCGCAGCGCTGTGCGCGCTGAACCGATTTTTTTTCGGGATCCACTACCAGTAACTCTTCCTTATCTTCTCCAGTGTTTTCAGCCGCGATTATCTCCCTTCCTCCGTGTGGCGTCAATCCATATTCCCGTTACTACGTTACTATTTTTAGAAGGTCACTGCACGTTACTATTTTTAGAAGGTCTCCAGTGTTTTGCGCGTTTATCTCCTTTCCTTCGTGCGCCGGCAAAGCCGGCGTACACCCGGCAAAGCCGGGTCCCAGGCGCAGCCTGGTTTTTCGGCTCTACTTCTTCCCGGCGAAGCGGGTAATCATCTAGTATGATATAATTGTCTTCAAAAAATATAATAATCGGAGCCAGGCATCGCCACCGATGGCTTGCTTATCACTGGAGGTGTCCGCCAAGCACGTGTGCTTTTCTAAACTCACGTGACCTTAAGCCGAACCTCGATAAAAACACGTTGTGCCGAGCGATCACTGCGTGCAAGCAACCATTTCCGCAACTAATTCTGAACTCCGATGAACTTGTGAACGCTGATTTTCGAATGAAAAAGGTATAACATTGTGCGCGCTCTGCATTACATACACATCAGATTTAGTTGTCGACGGGCGCAGTGTCGTGGTGGTAAGACGTCGGCCTCCTAATCCGGAGGTCGTGAGTTCGAATCCCGGTCGCTGCCGCCTGGTGGGTTAAGAGTGGAGATTTTTCCGATCTCCCAGGTCAACTTATGTGCAGACCTGCTTGTGACTTAACCCCCTTCGTGTGTACACGCAAGCACAAGACCAAGTGCGCACGGAAAAGATCCTGTAATCCATGTCGGAGTTCGGTGGGTTATGGAAACACGAAAATACCCAGCATGCCTACTCAACGAAAGCGGAGTGAGCTGACTATGCTCTCAGAGTATAGTGTGGGGAATCCAAATGGGCAAACGAGCTCACACGTAACCAGAAACATTCTGGAACGCTGAAGAAGAAGAAGAGGATTTAGTTGTTTGTCCCGATCGCATTAGGCCGATCGGAAGCGTGGAACATGCTCCGGATGTTGTGAAAAACTTGTCAGAGGCAAAGGGCCACGTACTCTTCCAGACCGCTGACAATCATGAAAGAGTTATTTTCGAAAATCGTTAATTCGGGCTTCTTTTAAAAACGTTGTATTAGAGAACGCCGTGAAAATGTATGCTTGCGCACATGCTCCGACACTCAAATTGTATTGTATTGTTTTGTTTTGTATTGCATTATATTGTGTCGTATTGTATTGTATTGTATTGTATTGTATTGTATTGTATTGTATTGTATTGTATTGTATTGTCTCTTGTACCATGAGTTTTCAATCTTTTCTGCAATTACAATCACGTAACGGAAGATGCGTTCCCGCGCCAGTTTCTCGCTGGAAACTTCAGACAAGCATCTTCTAGCGTGATGGCCATGTGTATGACACGTCTGGCTATATTCAAAGTAAACAGATCATAGGTTAGATATAAAAAATAATAAAAAAAATAAAAATGTTAGAATAAGTAAGATAACTAACAATAACAATAACAATAACAACACTTTAGTGTCCATTAAAATGTTACATAAAAATGGGAACAATTGTCTTCGGCACACCCTGCCTGCCTGCAAACGATTATAACAACAATTGGACACAACTTTCTTTCTTTCTTTATTTGGTGTTTAACGTCGTTTTCAACCACAAAGGTTATATCGCGACGAATTGGACAAAAGGACAACACACATAAAACATAAAACATAGGTTCACGTATGTAATAACAAGCACACCTATCATACTTCCAATAACACTGACCTAAAGTGTTGTCCGTGTCATCTTTAAAATGAATAAATGTACAGTTAAAATCTAAATAAGGTCACACGTCTATTAAGACTATCACAATCAAATATAATACTACGTCATTTGATACTATCAAGTGCATTCGTTTCTTTCTTCATTTGTTTTCAGATGCCTTCCTCGCAACAACTCTGGCGATGTAGTGTCCGACAACGGGTTCAATGGCAGTCCACCTATGACCTTCCACACTCAGGACCGGGACACGAACAACTGTACCGGTACAAAAGGTGCTGCGGGCTGGTATGGGACGGACTGCAATGGGAATACCTTTTTCGGCGACGACAAACTGGTTTGGCCGGTGAATGGTTCTGACTGGAACTGGACCATTGTGGAAGTCATTGTGGAGAGACGTACACCGCTGTACGAGTTTCCTCTCAACGGTTAAGCAGAGGCCAGAGTCATCTACGTTACATTAACGGCTCGTGCATCGCCTTGTGAAATGTATGTGGGATTCTGCCGAATGGCCCCACACCAATGTGATTTTGCATTAGGCGGTTCAACTTGGCTCCGTTCGACGCACGACATTTTTTTTCTCTCAGAATAGACAGCTATTGTATAAATTGTGCGTACTTATGCTTGTAGAAACACGCGAATGATGTGTTTCAGAGTGTTTCATGACTTCAATTTAAGTCAATAAATGTGCGAGGCACAAAATCAAATCGAAATTCGCCATCTTGTTTCTTCTTCTTCTGCGTTCATGAGCTGAAACTCCCACGTACACTCGTGTTTTTGCACGAGTAGATTTGTACGTGTATGACCGTTTTTACCCCGCCATTTAGGCAGCCATACGCCGCTTTCGGAGGAAGCATGCTGGGTATTTTCGTGTTTCTATAACTAACCAAACTCTGACATGGATTACAGGATTTTGTTCGTGCGCACTTGGTCTTGTGCTTGCGTGTACACACGGAGGGGGGTAAGTCACTAGCAGGTCTGCACATAGGTTGACCGGGGAGATCGGAAAAATCGCCGGCCAGGTGCGGCAGGGATTCGAACCCACGACCTTCCGCTTGGGAGGCGTCTTACCACTAGGCCATTGCGCCCGTCAGCCATGTAGTTTCAACTCACACGCATCGCATCTGCCAGTGAAGGGGGTCACCGCCTCGGCTCTTCCGTTTGGTCAAATCCTCACGGTGTTATGATTTTCGCATCTAGAACATGGTCGAAGCCTACAATAGAATCGTTAGCTCGCGCGCAAGGCGATGCATAAGAGATCCATAAGTGTGGGCACCAACAAAGCCTGAACGCGGCAGGCCCTTAGAAGAGGATGGAGGCTGTGTGCTGTATATGTGGCAATTAAGTTTCCTGCTCCTGAAAAGCTGGGTTACTGCTGAGTTATAGACTAAGAACACCGAATGTAATTTATATCTTTATGTGCTTGTTTTCTTTTTTAGTTGTATTTATTGCTTGTTTGTGTGTGTGTGTGTGTGGCTTTTTTTTTTCTTGTCGAATGTTTTCTATTTTTTGCATTTTCAGCACGTTTGGGGTGCAGGTCTATTTTCCTGCATAGAGCAAGCTAAGCACTTATGTCTTTTCACAAAAAGAAACGCCGTAAGTGCTGGTAAAAAGTACATATTTTACTGCTTCCTTTTCCTTTCTCTCTCCTCGGCGAAGGCATATTATAAAAAGTCTATATTTGACTCGCACGTGAACCAGATTGGGGACTTGGCGGCATTCTGGGGTAGGGTTCATGGACTCGTGGTGGTCGCACTTCAATATAAGGCCTTATTTCTGGCCTTATTTTTTAGATTGTTTACGCTTTTGTTCGAACGCGGTGCCGTGCGAGTTTTAGCTCTTCTTGGCGTAGTCGGACAACTGAAATCCTTTTCATGAAACCAGATTTCGACTGATTAATGAGTTCAACTGAAGTTGGGCGACTGTGTTGCTGTCCCATGAAACCTGACCCAGACCCCGTAGCTTTGATTTAAAACAAAATGTTACCTCGTAATTGTTCATTTTCTCTACCATTCATTCCTGGGCTGTGTGTGTGTGCGCGCGTGTGTGTGTGTGTGTGTGTGTGTGTGTGTGTGTGTGTGTGTGTGTGTGTGTGTGTGTGTGTGTGTGTGTTTGTTTGTGTGTGTGTGTGTGCGAGTTTGTGTTCAGAGATGGTATGTCAGTGTTATATTTAGTATTGTAGATACTTGGGAACGACAGACAATGCAGAAAATATCAAGAACAGCCAATTACGTTGCACATTTCATGCAGAGAGTAAAACAAGAAATTCCTCCGATAGGAACTACACCCCCGTCAAAGGGAAATAACCTTCTCAGTTGGTGGCAGTGAGAATGGTTATTTCCCTTTGACCAACGGGGGTGTCCGTCTATACCAGGCCTTGTATAATTTTAATCCACCAATAACTCCCTAACCGTGTGTTTGACTGGTCCCAATTTTTGTAAGGACCGTCTCAGGAATGTATAGAACCTGTTCACCAAGTTTGGTGACGATCGGTCCGTTCATTCTTGAGATCTACTTGCGAACACAAACACATCGAGTGAAACCTATACACACCCCTATACCGGGGGTGTAACTATACCGGGGGTGTAATAAGGCACTGTCCTTCTCGTGGAAATAGTTCGGATCACCATAATATGAGATGTGGCCATGCTTTTACAGGGCCGGATCGGGGGGGGGGGGGGGGGGGGGGTTCCTGGGTTCCGGACCCCCCCCCCCCCCCCCTGGCCATCCGATTTACCTCAGAGAAAAATAAAATACAATATGTGGACTTTTTAAGCTCTTCCCCCAACTCCCCTAGTTTATTTGGTCTTCTAAATCTATTTCAAATTATGAACAACATCAAGTCGACAACGGCCTGCCCTCCCCGTTATAAGTCCATCATCATAGGCCACAAGTCAAGTCACACGCTACACTATCACTAGTATTAATAGTATCAGAGAACCGATTGCAACAAGATATCATCTGCGCTATCGGGGAACCGATGTTTCGGAAAGGGACTGTACTACACACTGTGAGATCATTGAGTGCTCGCCCCTATACCTTTCCCACTTCCGGGTGTGTTTGACACAGATTGAACACGTGTTGTTTCAGCACTGCAGTATTTAATTCAATTTCTTCAACTCACTCATTTTCCCACTCAGTCTTTCACGGGACAAGCGTTGCTCTTGAATTTAAAGGAAAAGTCCAAGGTTTTGAAGTATGTCCAAAAACTTGAAAATCGAATGCCGAATGTTACAAACATCTCAGGAAAAATATCAAAAAAATTGAAAAAAAATTGTTGTTGTTGTAGTAGAAGATTTAATGTTGCTGGGCTAACCGAGACAAGTCGCCTGGGGTCAAGTAGTGGTCACGTGATTTTCGGTGCACTGTGACGTCGGTGCACTGTGACGTCACCATGTTTATTTTGATTGTGCCAGGGTGTTTTTATAAGCTTACGAAAAAATTTTCACTGTGATTAGAATGCCTCGAAGCTGTGCAGTCACAAACTGCACACATTCGGAAATATCAACAGGCGTGTCATTTCACATGAGTTTCCAAGTAAAAACCCAAGTCTGCTGTGTAAATGGGAGAGATTTATGAAGCAAAAGTGTGAACATTATAAAGTGACAGACATCTGCAGTGACCATTTTCTGGACACTGACTTCAACAACTTACAGTACAGGTTGGGGTTTCAACCTAAACGAATTTTGTCTCCTTTGGCAGTGCCTTCCGTTCAAAGCAGGTTGAAGGTGAGTGTACTTTGAATCCAAAGTTAGTAGATGCTTTTATGTTTTGACCATGCATCCACAAAGATATTGTTTTGATGAAAATTGGTGCAGAGTAGTGTGTCTGGGTCCGGCTGCTACTGCTGGATTACAAAGATGATGTATTGACCGCGAAGCGCCACATGCAAACGTTACATAACAGCGGAGCTGATGGTCCGGTTGACCGTATCTCGTTTTACCTTACTAGTGATGTAGCCGCAGTCCGGTTAACTGTGACGGTAGCCGAAGCGTTGTATCGTTTGACCGTATTGGAGAGTGTCGTTTGACCGTATGCTATGACCTGATCGTGCGTGTGTATGCGTGTGTATGCGTGCGCAGTTGCCAAACAAATTGAGTGTGTGTGTGTGTGTGTGTGTGTGTGTGTGTGTGTGTGTGTGTGGGTGGGGGGGGGGGGTGTGGGGGATAAGGTTGTTTGTTTCACGTGACTTACAAAAAAAACCGGTTGTGAGCGTGTACAGCAATGGTATGTAAAGATCGCGGCAGTTTTCTGTGAGTCAAGTCATTGTGTGTGTGTGTGTGTGTGTGTGTGTGTGTGTGTGTGTGTGTGTGTGTGTGTGTGTGTGTGTGTATGTGTGTATGTGTGTGTGTGTGTGTGTGTGTGTGTGTGTAGGCTACAATGATCGGCATGCACAAATGAAAAACAACCAAAAGTTAGTAAATACGGTCAAACGGCACTTCGATTCCGTTCCACTGAATGAATAATGGACATACGGTCAAACGAGATACGATCAACCGGCTGTACACCAGCTGAGCTGCGGAAAATGGGGGCAAGGCATAAACAAGAGTGGGTGGGGGTGTCGAAGGGAGGGGGGAGCTAGGTGGTGGAGGGCGTGGCAGACTAATAGTAAAAGGTTGTCATTCAGTTTTGTGGACACATTACACAATATACGTATGTTTGAAATAATCGCAAACTTCTAATATGAACTTATGACATTAATAGCGTTCGCTAGAATTGTAATTTAATATTTATAAAAGATCTACGAGATAAGTTTTTGAAAGTTAGAAACCTAGCTGCTACTGAAGAAGAGAATTGTAAGAATCGTACACGTGATTTTTCTGCATTGACTGAGACATGCAGAACCAGGTTATTTGTTACAACTCAAGCATGAATGCATACGACTTTCAGCGTGTGTCGCAATTGTCAATGTACTGTATAGATCAGAACAAACACACTTTCAAATTATTATAATACTTTTTTCTTCTTCTTTTCTTCGTTTACTTCCAGAGGCGAAGGGAACGTTCACCTGCACCCCCGGCCACTGACGAGAACAGAATACCGATAGTCACCACTCCAGACTCCCAACTCCACAACACGACAGGTGACAAGCGCTGCTGTTTTTGTCACTGCCATGTGAAACCGGCACTTAGTGAGACCAACGGGCCACCACCAGTCATAACAACATTTGCCTGTGTGTAAACAGTCAGCCCACAGCAATTTGAAAGGTGTACGTAAATAAATGCTGTCTAGTTTTAAAAGTCAATGTTAATAATAGTATTTTGTTCTTGTTTGATTATGTTTGTTCCATAGGAGTAGGGCCAGAACTACAGTAAACTGCGTAATGAACCAGAAACTAATTTTGATAATTTTGAATACACAAACACACACACACACACACACACACACACACACACACACACACACACACACACACACACTTTGCACACACAAACACACACACACACTCACATGCATATCACCACAAACACTTATTTCTTGAGTCAAATTCAACGATTTAATTTGTTTTTCTATTTGCGGGGCACAGGCTATGCTGACCGGCTCAGCGAGAGTATCTGATGCGGAAGTACAGTAACAGCCCCAGGAACCTGGAACTAAGTTTGTGGGATCATGTGGACCGTGTACCAGACCACCTGGCATCCCAGTACCATCGTCCCACCATGCAGGAAGCTGTTCAACACAGGGTCACACGATTCCCTCCAGCTGGGGGAGTTTGAACCCCACTCTTCCTCCGTCTGGGAAAATGTCCCTGATCGTTTTCACGGCACAAGCTGGGAGAGGCACCCTGATGCTTTTGCCGAGAAACCCTTAACACCATCGCACCAGCTGCCTGTAGGCGACATATCTGTATTTCCTGCGAACTGAGCAAGAAAGAAACAAGTGGCGTAAAGCAATCCCAGAATAACATTGAACGCACTGCATTTTTGTCACAAATATACATAATATATAGGCAAATATTTAAAATCTATATATCAATAACCCGTAGCAAGAAAATAGATTACAATTTCATACGAAAAACGTATAGAAAGCGTGTGGAGCGATTCCTTGAAAATGATTGCTGAGATCTTCATGAAACTTTGCATCTAAAACCTTCCAGAAGATGTCTTCCTTTTTTCGATAAATGTCAGGCGGAAACCTCCTTTTCTTCATCCATAAATATAAAGATATGACATGTTCACTTTAGAAATTTGTGTTGGAATCCGTTATGTAGGTATACTGTATGCAGGCAGTTATCGGACTATGACCAATGTCCGCCAAGTTCCATTACTGTAGGCTTTCACCAACGATCGTCAGCTACACACCCATTCTAAGCAATGAGCTGAGGTACATTTGTGATGTCAAAACTTAAGAAAAATGAACAAGCTCTAATCATACTGATAATTATGTGGATAGGGTGGATTAATGTACAGTGGAACCCCCCTTTTAAGACCCCCCAATTTAAGACTTCCTCCCTTTTAAGACCTTGCTTTTTGAGATTTTCTGTTCATAACCTCTGTAAATTTACCCATATTTTAAGACTCCCTCCTTTTTAAGACCCAATTTTCTCAGATTTATGAAGGTCTTAAAAGGGGGGTTCCACTGTATTCGTTAATTATTTGTCAGGGGAGTTACATTTTCGTTCGACATTTTTTTAATCGGAGTACACCTGTCGTGGGGAGTAACTTTCTCGTGTATGAGTAGAGTAACATATTCGTACGAATTTTTGACTCCGGAGTAAAAATCTCGTAGGATTAATATCGTGCTACACCGGCAAGTAAAAAGTGTACTGAAGAATCCCACATCAATTAAATTGTATCTTGAAAAGTTTGTGGGTGGGTGTTCAGTCTTACAATAGGTTTTGTATTTATTTCACACAAATGTTACTGTTTCCCAGTTGCTGTTTATTTCCACTGTTGATGTTTATAATGAAGATTTAATTAGATTCGATGTATTTGTGTCTAGTTTACGTATCCGATCTGTTTATTTGTGTAATACAATGTACTATTTCACTCTCTTGTCAGTGTAAGAATATGCAAATATATCCGAATGATAATCTTCTGATTTGTGTTGTGTTACATACTCATGCAGATCGAAGTGTAGACGCCCGTAGTCCTGCTTGTACGCATAGTATGCGGTCTCCAGGCAGTAGATGTCCAGGCACACGGTACTGAAGCCAGGATGTGCTGTGATGCAGCCTACCTGCTCTTCCAGGCCGTCTACCTTCTGTTTGATTTGTCTGACGTCGTGGCAACACACACACTCAACAGAAGTTGGCATCTGACAGCAATGTCCGCACTGACACCTGAAACAGTAGACCACTCTGTAATCATAACAGCATGCCCCGTTCACATAGGAGACACACACAAAAAACGGGGGATTCTTATGTATGCACAAAACTTACCATGATTTACAGAAACAACACGAACAGTACCATTAGTCGCGGTTTCACAATGCATGCAGTGTTAGTACCCTTCGAGTGAATCTAACTGGGTCGCTTTTTAACACTGACCACACATCGTGACTGACCTGGCCACTGTGAAACAGAAACACTTGCACTGTCTCCTCCAGGTATTTGAAAATACTCCCGCACTGTCTTTTGAACAGTGTCCCATGTTGCGAAACAAAACAAACCAAACATCAATCAAAAGAAGGGAACTGCTGTGTATGCATTTTTGGATATTTCTGAGAAAGCTTCTTTTGTTAAAACGACTAGCGGTATCACTCCATCACACGCTAAACGATCACATTCACAGAATTCGATTTCAGCCCTTCTGTTGGAGCCTGGGGAACATAGCCACTACACAATGGTCGCCTCACCACGGGTATCGCGCACACACACACACACACACACACACACACACACACACACACACACCCACACCCACTAATCTTTGTTCATCACTGAATTATTTATTTTCAGATCTACGATAGATCTTCCGAGTTTTTCTGTTGAAATCGGGCACACGCCATTATGCCCAACCCCCCCCCCCCCACACCCCACACACACACACACACACACATCCTATTCAAGATTGTTTTGAAGAGTTCTTCAAAAGCATACCGCTTCACTCAAGATTACATTCTGCACTGATTTAAAAACAAACCCACACGCTTTGTCTGCATCATTCACAACAATCCTTGGTATTGTCCCAGAATTGCCTTTTGTTCATTTTCAATGCCTACTCGAAATGTCCTTCTACCTTTAAAAAAAACTATTTCCCAACCTCCCTACTATCCAAACAACATCTCTGGCACGATTTCCTTCCTAAAATAAATACCCAAAATCACCACTTTTAGACCATAACTCATGTCCGTCCGTCGTTTTACAAATCGTATCATGGCAGATCTAAAATACATAAAAAGGTTGCAGGGGCATAGGCACATGTAAGGCAATATTCCTGAGACTGATAGATCTCTGAATGTTGAAATCACCGCCGCCATTTTAGAAAGCTCCCTTTTACTGTTTTGTGGTTCCATGCATTACCTAAAACGAAACACTGTGTCTTACTAGTGTCACGAATGAAACTATCATCAACATCAATGACATTCTGTACGAGAAAATGGCATTACGCAATTTGACTTACTATCAGTATCAACATGTTTTGTTGTGTAAACGGGAAAAAAACCGTGCTTGGAATTCCCAGAGGGGAAAGAGATCGTCAAGTGTAGGCAACACTGCAGATACATTTATTCTGAACTGTACAGTCCCAAGTAAAATATCCAAGTGGTAAGAAAACAAGACGCTTGAAAAGCTAAGCTTAGCATAATCCTGACATGCTAACATACCAACAGAAGCACAACAACTGATAAGTGGAAAACGCACATGACTTTTGATCTAGCATGCAGAAGATAGCGACAACAGAAGTAATCACATACCAGTCAGTATTGCTGATTCTGCTGGCTCTGTTAGGAGCAGCGTCTTGCGGCCTTCTTTCCTCGTCTTTCTTCCTTGGTTCAAACTGGTAATAAGGAAGAACGATAGGATGGCTCAAACGTGGTCCGTCGTATCTTCCTCGCTGCTGTAAATACTGTGAGTGGCCATACTTGTTCGAGCAGTGTGTGACGTAGTAAACACGTGTGCAAAAGGTCATGAGCCAAGACTGCGCGCGCGGTGGAACAATTCGGAACAGCAAAAAAAGGTTTCAAAGTATACTTTTGGGGCTTCTGTGTTCATTTTTACACATACAATTGTGGTTAATGAATTAAGAGTGTCAACGTATCAAAAGTGACCCTAAACCTTGGACTTTTCCTTTAAGTATTCAAAGTAAAGAGTCCTGTCAGATAATTTACTAGGCATATATGTCTTTGGGATTATTCCACTGAACCACTATGGTAAATGAATATCTGAAGTATTTTGTTACTGTTGAAAATGTGTAATTTTGATTCCCAGTTGCAAGGAAAGACAACAAAATGACCTCACAAATGCAAAATTTTCTCGGCTTCTGGGAGGATTTGCCCCCACCAGACCCCCCCGGGGCGTTGCCCCTGCACCCCACCGGGGCCTCGGCGGCCCCTGGACCCCTGCCTTCAGTTGGACCCCCCCTCAAACGAACTTGGTCCGGCCCTGTTTTACATGGGATAAAAAAAACCATCCCTTCTCTTGGACAACTACCAACAGACTTTATTTCTGACTTAATTCCTTAAAAGCCTCAACGACTGCATCTTAAAGAGAATTAAAAAAAAAAGGAAAACCGATAAAAAAAACATCTATTTTTGCCAGATTTGTGAAACTTCACAGATTACGTTTTGAAACAAAATCCTGTACAATAAGTTCTAGTTGCAGAATTGAAATGTTTTCCATGCGTATGTTTCTGTAAAGTATCTACCCGCTAGTTTAAAAATAAAATTGTTTCAACAACAAGACGTGTTACCAAAAGCATGTACAATAATTATTGAAGAATGGAACTGTTTTTTTCTTGCGTATGTTACTACATGCTTCATTAAATGTCCAACTTGTTTCCAAAACAAGATGTCTTTATCACTCACATATTTATAGCCATCGAAATGTCCATCTGACATTACAAGAATGTATCTTGCACCCAAACTCGAAGTTGGAGGATAATATTTGTCGAGCGGATAATAACTCTCAGAGAATGCCAGCGCTTCCTTTGAAATGCGGGCACCAATCAAAAAGTGAAGACTCAAATCAATGTGTTTGCATGGAGTCAAGTGACAGCGTACAGTTACATACCGATCATAAAGCCAGGATTCGATCCAATGTGTGAATAACCTAGTGGTTCTCGGGCTAAACACACGGCCAATACAATAAGCGTTGGGGAAGTTATTGGTGGTTTGTCTTGCCAAAGGGGTGTGATAAGGTCTTCAAGAACTTTTCTAACACACTGAGACACGCACGTACGCACGCACGCATGTACGCACACACATACACACACACACACACTCAAACACACACACACACACACACACACATACACACACACAAACAAACACACAAACAAACACACACAGATCGATAGAGAAAAAGAGAGAGAAGAAGATATAGAAGGAGATAGAGTAAGGGGGGAGAGAGAAGGAGAGCGCGCGAAAGAGAGATGGAGAGAGAGAGAGAAAGAGAAAGAGAGAGAGAGGTAGAAAGATAAAAAGAGAGAGAGAGAGAGAGAGATACATACATACATACATACATACATACATACATACATACATACATACATACATACATACATACATACAAACGTACATACATACATGCAAACATACATACATACATACATACATACATACATACATACATACATACATACATGTATACATACATACATACATACATACATATATGTGAACAGCTCAGATCATGGGTAATTTTAACACCTTCACATTTAAATGCTTATTTTATAGCCATCCATTGAATTGAGAAGAAAACAAAGCATACTAAACGGCTAAGCATGAATCAAACAAAAAGAAAATCAAAACTTGACTAAATATAATAACAAGTCGCGTAAGGCGAAATAACAACATTTAGTCAAGCTGTCGAACTCACAGAATGAAACTGAACGCAATGCAACGCAGCAAGACCGTATACTCGTAGCATCGTCAGTCCACCGCTCACGGCAAAGGCAGTGAAATTGACAAGAAGAGCGGGGTAGTAGTTGCGCTGAGAACAATAGCACGCTTTTCTGTACCTCTCTTCGTTTTAACTTTTCTGAGCGTGTTTTTAATCCAAACATATCATATCTATATTTTTTGGAATCAGGAACCGACAAGGAATAAGATGAAAGTGTTTTTAAATTGATTTCGAAATTTTGATTTTCATATTAATTTTTATATATTTAATTTTCAGAGCTTATTTTTAATCCAAATATAACATATTTATATGTTTTTTGAATCAGCAAATGATGGAGAATAAGATGAATGTAAATTTGGATCGTTTTATAAAAATAATATTTTTTTTACAATTTTCAGTTTTTTAATGACCAAAGTCATCAATTATTTTTTAAGCCACCAAGCTGAAATGCAATACCGAAGTCCGGGCTTCGTCGAACATTACTTGACAAAAATTTAAACCAATTTGGTTGAAAAATGAGGGCGTGACAGTGCCGCCTCAACTTTCACGAAAAGCCGGATATGACGTCATCAAAGACATTTATCAAAAAAATGAAAAAAAGTATGGGGATATCAGACCCAGGAACTCTCATGTCAAATTTCATAAAGATCGGTCCAGTAGTTTGGTCTGAATCGCTCTACACGCACACACACACACACACACACACACACACACACACACACACACACACACACAGACAGACAGACACACACACATACACACACACATACACCACGACCCTCGTCTCGATTCCCCCCTCGATGTTAAAACATTTAGTCAAAACTTGACTAAATGTAAAAAGAACCAACAGCATCGTTTTGTATGTGTGGGTAGTAAACACGTTTTATTTACAAAACACGGCGAAAAATGGAGACAAATTTGTTGCACAGCGACAGGTCACTTTCTTCAACCAAGGCCAGTACTTTCATTCATGACAAAGGAAAGCAAATATGGCCTGAATAATAAAGTTATAGTGTTCCTTTGCGTGTCTGAGTGATAAACTGTTTTAACCAACTCTCTTCTGAAACGTAATTGCACTGAGCAGATTTGTCTTCCGCTCATAACTTTCGTGTCACACGGTCTTTGCGACAAACAGATAGATCGCATTCTCGCAGCAAATCATTGACAACACAGACCAGTCATTTTTC
>NC_090252.1:18114295-18121639 GCF_037325665.1 Littorina saxatilis | reverse complement strand
TCATTGAGTTGAAAACTTTGAAGTCTCTGTTTTGGGCGGTCGCTTGTGGCGTGTCGGGGTGCTTTGGAGTTTGGTCACAAGATGGGATATATATTCAAGAGAAATAAGACAGGCTTGTGAGGTATGTAAACTCATTTTATAATTACTATTTTTTTTGTATTGTGTTATTTTGCCTTGTTAGTTATTACC
The DNA here is from genome assembly GCF_037325665.1 of Littorina saxatilis. Taxonomy (NCBI): domain Eukaryota; kingdom Metazoa; phylum Mollusca; class Gastropoda; order Littorinimorpha; family Littorinidae; genus Littorina; species Littorina saxatilis. Next base: position 18,121,450 of record NC_090252.1, on the reverse strand, counting down.
AGCTCTCCCAAACTGAGTCTCTCTCTCTTGGAATTTTTGTGATTGAGTTTCAGTTGTCACTGTCAGTGTGGGGGAAAAACTACATAATCTGAAAGCTGTAAGCCCTGATGATAATAGTATTACAAAGGAAATATATTAGTGATTATTATCAGTGCTCTTTTTCTCTCCCACTCTCTCTTTCTCTCTCTCAAACTCTCTCTTGCTCTCTAGCTTTTTTGTTGTTTGTTACTAATCTTATTTGTTGTTTTTTTATTTACCAGGATTGCACCTTCACAAAGCAGCAGTATTCATGTAGCCGACTTGATGGGAGCAACAACATCACTATGGGGTTTGACGTCAACAACTCCATTGTCATGTGCTTCAACGAGTTAGGATGTGGCGAGGCAGCTCTTCGGAAGTTCTCTGCCATCATGTCGATTCCAGGATTGTCGCACAACACCTATCGGCGTATCTCCAAGAAGGTGGGTGGTGCACACAGAGAGGTGACTGCAAATGTCTTGCAGGCAGCTGTTCAAGCTGTGCATGATGCCAATGCACATGGCGACCCGGACTTTGACAACGGTGACAACAGTGACGAAGGTGGTGACGCAGAGTGTGCAGCTAATGATGGTGACAGCAGCGACTCTGCAAATGTTGACAGTGACGACGACAGTAGTCATAGTGGCTCTACTGCTAGCACAGCAAGAAGAGACAGTGATGATGAAGGTGAGGGTCGGCATTGATGGTTACATCGGTCTCGAACATTTGCCAACAACTGTTGTTGGACATGCTGTTGAAATAGAATATTTTTTCGACATGATTAATGGACACACTAACCCCGCTTACTTGCCTGCTAATGTTGTCAGTGACCAAGGCTTTCATTTGACTAATCTAGAAGAGGGATTGCATCAGGCTTTTGCTGTGTCAAACTACATCCTTGCAACATTTCAGGAATCGACCATTGCCATTCACGGTAACCTGGATAGTCAGTGTTTTTATTTGTTTGATTCCCATGAAAGAAACAGAAATGGCGATCATTCTTCAGGTGGTGCTGCTGTTTTGATGTCATTTGATTCTTTTGCAGATTTGACTGTTTTTCTAGAAACACATTATCAATGCTTTTACCAATTAACACCTGTTCATTTTTCTCCAAGTTCTATCCAAACTTCTGCTAGTCAGTGTGGACAGAACAAGCTTGGTTCATTCAAACCAGGTCATTCCAGTATGCCAACAGATTTTTGTACTCCAAATCCAGTCAGTACTGCTAGTACTATTAGTGACACTGACAGAGATCAAAAAGAAAAAACAAATCAGCGCAAATGTACCACTTCATCTAAGACTCCTTTGAACATGAAAGGGAAATGTGCCACTGACAGTGACAATGTTGGGATTGAATTGAACCCACAACAGCCTAATTCTTTGTCAGACATTTTTGTTGAACAGGAAAGTATGTCTGTGTTTAACAATGGGCGGAACATGGAAGAAGCTTTTCTACATGCAAATAGTACTTACACTGAATTGAACACACAGGATGTTTGTGAACTTGAACAAAGTTATTTTCCTGGCTTGAGTATGGAGGACATTTCGGAACATATCTCACTTGAACACGCTTATTTCCCTGAGTCACGCACCAGTCATTCATGTGGAAATGTTTCTATGATACACACAGCAACAGCTGAAAATGAAATTGATGCTGATGACAACTGTCATGCTCGTGCTGATGATGACATCAACCTTGGACTTGAACCTGAACACAATTTTTGTTTTTCGCAAAGAGCACATGCTATCAGGGATGTCGTTAGGTGTCGGACATCGGACATTTATTGATGAAAATCCCCAAATGTCCGATTCACATTGCCGCATGTCGGTCAGATGTCCTATCGTTTTAGCCTGAGCGTGGTCATTGTCCGATATGTACTCCATTCCTTCGGACAGCGCGATATTCGTTAATTTTCATTTCAAGATACAAATCTTCTAAAAGACCGAACGCTCTCGTGTTCAGCTGACACTGAAGTTGCCAGTGCCGCGTGCGAATCTTTTTTGTTGTCGGGAATTCGCGAACCGTTTGCGGTATGCGCCGTTTGGGTATTTATAACCGTCTCGGTGCAGCGCACTGATCTAAAAATAGTGGATTATTTTTAGAATAGATCAGTGCATGCTACAGTAGTACGGGAGACAACTCCAGCGGCTCTGAAGTTGTTCATGTTGGTTTCTTTTTTGTGGTTTCTTTGAAACAAAACAAATACAACATTATACGCACACTGTGTTGATGTATTTACTATATTATGTGTGTGTTCTACAGCGCGCGCGCATGGGTGTGTGTGTGTGCGTGTGTGTGTGGGCGCATGACTTTGGAACAATTCCATGGAATGTTATAAGCTGTTTGGCGCAAATTCATAATGTCCTATGAAACTTTCTGAAAGCGGTCAAATGTCCTATTGATGCTGAAGAACTCAGGACATTTGTCCTATAGGTATGAATTTGTAGCAACATCCCTGTGCTATTGAAGCAACTGTAAATGTTTCATCAAGACTGCCTGTCCATGATTTCATCAATGTTGAACACTCTTTTTCACAGAAAGACAGACGAAAGCGACGCCGTGTTTCCAAAACTAAAACTACAAATGTTTCTCTTGACAGTGCCAACTCGCATGTCCATGATTTCATCAATGTTGAACACTGGTATTTTTCACAGAAATGGATGGCGCAGACTAACATGAACATGTGCTAGAAAAATAATGTAAAATGTTTAAATATAATCTAATGTCAGTTGTGGGCAAACACTTAACCAAAGTTAAAACGTGACCTCAAAAATGGGGTAATATGCAAAAACTTAAAAAATATATCAATATGTGATGTCATGTTAAAGCTGTCTGCAAGCAGATTTCTACACCTTCTCGTGTCATGGCCTATCCGATTCCTTATATCTCAAAGTGTCTTCCACTTAATTTTCAGCCCCCTAGAGCAAGTCATTTGGCTGCAATCAAAGGAAACAACAAAAGCAACGAAAAAGTTTTTATTTTACTGCGTTTTAGTGAAACATGCAGCCAATAAACACATATTCACTTGCAAAATTATACAACAAACTGTATCAATACATGTTTGTCACATTGCATTCCAAAAAAATTATCTACGATACCAAACCTAGAAAATAAACTGTACTTACATGTATGCGCGTCTATCTAACCGCACCTGGGATAACTGCAGTGAGTCGTCAAAAATAGTGTTTTTTCTGTGCGTTTTTTGCAAATAATGCAATAACAGCACACACATTTGCTTGCAGAATTAAACAACAAATTTCACTGATAGTGATACATGTTAGTCATTTTGCATCCAAAAAGAATGATCTACGACTCCAAACTTTGAAATATAAACTGCACTTATATTAAAATATTCTGTCAACACGTACTTCAGTTTAAGGCCTAAGTACTTAAGCATTTAGGGTCGAATCTACTTCCGCTATATTCGAAAGGGTGTGCTTGCCAGCTTCTTTAATGCAAAAAATTGAAAATATTATTCATGACGTTGCATTAAAAAAAAAAAAAAGCTTTCAGATCTTAGAATGTCACTTCATGTTTAGACAAAAACTTCAAATTGTTAAAACATGTCATTTGGGGGGGGGGGGGGGGGGGGGTAAAAACTTAAAAAATACTGAAATTTCATGTTGCAAATGCCTTAGTGGGCAAAAACTAAAAAATGTTAAGGTGTGACTTTATTTAGGCACATTTCAACTCGCTTCTCATCAAGGATAGCAAAAATGTGATTCAAAAATTTTCTTATTTGTATATTACACTATTTTTTTCCGATCAAATTAATTATTACAAAAATAGTCTAAAGTGACAAACTATGAAAATCATGCATTTAAAAAAACCCAAAGCTTTTAGAGCTTTCTGATGTCGCTGTAACACTTAAAGCTGCCAGCAAGCAGATTTCTACACCTTCTTGTATGATGGCCTATCCAATTCCTTATATCTCAAAGTGTCTTCCACTTTATTTTCAGCCCCGTAGAGCAAGTCGTTTGGCTGCAATCAAAGCAAACAATAAAAGCAACGAAAAAGTGTTTATTTTACAACGTTTTTGTCAAACATGCAGCCAATAAACAAATATTCACTTGCAAAATTATACAACAAACTGTATCAATACCTGTTTTTCACATTGCATTCGAAAAAAATTATCTACGATACCAAACCTAGAAAATAAACTGTACTTACATGTATGAGCGTCTATCTAACCGCACGTGGGATAACTCTGCAGCAGAGCGTATATTGCACGCTCTGCTCCGCAGTGAGTCGTCGAAAATAGTGTTTTTTTCTGTGCGTTTTTTGTAAATAATGCAATAACAGCACACACATTTGCTTGCAGAATTAAACAACAAATTTCACTGATACATGCTAGTCACATTGCATCCGAAAAGAATGATCTACGACTCCAAACTTTGAAAATAAACTGCACTTATATTAAAATATTCTATCAACCCGTACTTAAGTTTAAGGCCTAAGTACTTAAGCATTTAGGGTCGAAACTACTTCCGCTATATTCGAAAGGGTGTGCTTGCCAGCTTCTTTAACAAAAATATTCATTTTGTCAAAATAACATGGACGCCTGTTCATTTTGAATGAACATTTTTCTTGTTAGCATTGCATTTGGGAAGGGCTACTATTATAGTGTGTTTTAAGAAAGAAAAACATTATAGTATCGGCAGAACACGACCAAATGAGTTTTCGTGTCACAGCGTTATGGGCGTGAGATTTTTAGACTTTTTGTTCTCACACTGTAGCAAAATCATTGACAACACAGACAAGTCAGTTTTAGCATAGACATTGGGAAGGGCTACTATTATAGTGTGTTTTAGGAAAGAAAAACATTATAGTATCGGCAGAACACGACCAAATGAGTTTGCGTTATGGGCGTGAGATTGTTTTTGTTCACACTGCAGATCATATCTCAAAAACTACTGAGTGGATCTTTATGAAATTTGATATGGATATTTTTGACTGGATTTTCTCATAGAAGGTTTTTCCGTTTATTGATAGGACAGTTTGATGACGTCATATTTTACCGTTTGCCAAAAGGTCGAGGCAGCACTTTCACAGTTACAGTTTTTCATCAATTTGATCGAATTTCTTATCACACAATCTCAGATCTAGGCCGGATTATTGGATTGCATTTCAGCTTGGTCACTTAAAGTTTTGTTATTGAAATGTTTGTTCGAAATATGTCATTTTTTTCAAATTTTTAAAAACTAATATTTGAAACAGAAAATTTATATTGGTGTATTCCCTATTGCGTCCTGTATCTAAAACTATATAGTTTTGTTGTTTTGTATTGATAATTATGCTTAAAAATGAAGAAAACCGATAAATAACCACTATCTTTATTTATGAAAAAAGACACTTAAAAACAACTTCTATCTATTCCTTATCATTTTCTGATTCCAAATATATATAGTTTCATGGTGTTTGACGTTGAAAATATGCTCAAACTTAACAAACTCGGATCGTTGAATGGAAATTATACTTCCAAGCTCCAAAAGCACGTCATTTCAAGTGTGGAACACGCTCATGACGTCATACTGAAAGGTGATGAATTATGGCTTCACCTTGCGATGTTTCATTTCAAACATGGTAACATTTTTAAAGGGGTTTCTTTCTCAGATTTTTGTTTGCCCTCTGTCTGTCTCTCTATGTCTCCGTCTGTCTGACTGATTCAATTAAATGTGTAATTACTTAGTTTTGCAAATGTCAAACTAAGTATGATATACCTAATTGATTCAGGTCTCTAAATTCTTATTGTAAAAGTGTGAGTTTTATTCAAAACAAATTTAATTGGTGTTTTAAACTCAATAATGGGGCATGCTGTGATGAGCAGAAGAATGTGTGTTTACGAGCAGAAAAAGCCCATCAAAGTCAAGAATCGTGTTTTTCTTTTTCTATTTTCACCTTGTAGCTTCACCGGCACGGTTGGCCTAGTGGTAAGGCGTCCGCCCCGTGATCAGGAGGTCGTGGGTTCGAACCCCGACCGGGTCATACCTAAGACTTTAAAATTGGCAATCTAGTGGCTGCTCCGCCTGGCGTCTGGCATTATGGGGTTAGTGCTAGGACTGGTTGGTCCGGTGTCAGAATAATGTGACTGGGTGAGACATGAAGCCTGTGCTGCGACTTCTGTCTTGTGTGTGGCGCACGTTATATGTCAAAGCAGCACCGCCCTGATATGGCCCTTCGTGGTCGGCTGGGCGTTAAGCAAACAAACAAACAAACTTGTAGCTTCATACAGACACTAAGCAACAGTGTAGTACCACTTCCAGTGCAATATCTTGTACTTTAATTTTGACCATCTGTGTAACACTTTATTGACCCATGATCTGAGCTGTTCACATATGCATATATACATATATACATATATACATACATACATACATACATACATACATACATACATACATACATACATACATACATACATACATACATACATACATACATACATACATACATACATACATACATACATACATACAGATACAGAGAGAGAGAGAGAGAGAGAGAGAGAGAGAGAGAGAGAGAGAGAGAGAGAGAGAGAGAGAGAGAGAGAGAGAGAGAGATAGCGAGAGAGAGAGAGAGGGGGAGAGAGAGAGAAGAGAGAGAGAGAGAAACAGAGCGAGCGAGAGAGAGAGAGAGAAGAGAGAGAGAGAGAAACAGAGCGAGCGAGAGAGAGAGAGAGAGAGAGAGAGAGAGAGAGAGAGAGAGAGAGAGAGAGAGAGAGAGAGAGAGAGAGAGAGGAAAACAGAGCAAGAGAGAGAGACTCAGAAATATTCTTAAATATATTTGTAAAAAGACGGTTGTCGGTATGTTGGTAAATTGTGACATAAGAAAAGAATACCCCAATCGTGTCAACCAAGAGCCACCACCGATAAGCATTGCCACATGACTAGGCATTTCTGGGGCTGTGGCCCGATCATTTCACTTCGCCGTCTACTTTTATCCGGGCGGACAGTAGGGGTATCTCCCCCCGTACCGTGCAGATCACACTCAGTCACCACATGTAGACAAACGGGGTGCCCCTTGGGCAGACACCGTTTGCGTTAGAGGATAACTCGTTGTTGTTGTTGTTGTTGTTGTTGTTGTTGTTGTTGTTTTTGTTGTCGTTGTCGTTGTTGTTTTTGTTGGCGATGGCGATG
>NC_090252.1:18014295-18109295 GCF_037325665.1 Littorina saxatilis | reverse complement strand
CCCACCACGGAAGATACTACAACGACTTCACCCACCACGGCATCAACAACAACGACTTCACCCACCACGGAAGATACTACCACGACTTCACCCACCACGGCATCAACAACAACGAATTCACCCACCACGGAAGATACTACCACGACTTCACCCACCACGGCATCAACAACAACGAATTCACCCACCACGGAAGATACTACCACGACTTCACCCACCACAGCATCAACAACAACGAATTCACCCACCACGGAAGATACTACCACGACTTCACCCACCACGGCATCAACAACAACGAATTCACCCACCACGGAAGATACTACTACGACTTCACCCACCACGGCATCAACAACAACGAATTCACCCACCACGGAAGATACTACCACGACTTCACCCACCACGGCATCAACAACAACGACTTCACCCACCACGGAAGATACTACAACAACTTCACCCACCACGGAATATACTACGACTTCACCCACCACGGAATATACTACAACGACTTCACCCACCACGGAATATACTACAACGACTTCACCCACCACGGAATATACTACAACGACTCCACCCACAACAGAAGATACTGCAACGACTTCACCCACCACGGAATATACTACAACGACTTCACCCACCACGGAAGATTCTACAACGACTTCACCCACCACGGAATATACTACAACGACATCACCCACCCCGGAAGATACTACAAAGTGGGGTGTGTTTGTTTATTTAGTAATTCCTGTAAATCAACCTCCCGGGTTGTCACACATTTTACAAAATATATTTGTATTCAAATATCAATTCACCATTTTCATCTACCAAAACATGTATGGCCTTTTTCTGATAATGGCGGTTTTGAATACTACAGAAATATACTGACTCACCCTTTGTCACCTTTTGTCTTTCTAAGAATTACCTCGCTGTTGATCTTATCAACATTCCGTCAATATTTTTCTTCTTTAAGTTTTCCAATTCGGTTTCTAACTTTTCAATCTGTAATAAGGAATCTTCGGTAACATTGTTTTCTAACAACTGTAATGTTATCATTATTTTGAGAGGGTTGCCTTTTTTATTTGCTTATTCATATTTATTGTTGTTGTTGTTGTCACACCTGCTGCGATAAACTTATTCAAGCTCTGTAACAAATCTTCATTAAGTCAATAAACACACACACACACACACACACACACATACACACACACATACACACATACACACACACACACAACACACATACACACACACACACACACACACACACACACACACATACACAGAGGTAAGTTAACATCTATTCCCAATGTTTACCAGACGTGAACTGCGGAGTGCCTCAAGTCAACAACGGAACCGTAACCATAACCATAAACGGAACTCTGGAAGGTGACACGGCGACCTTGACCTGTGACCCCTACTTCCAGCTGACCCCGGAGGTGTCATCACTGCTGACCTGTGACGTCAGCGGTCAGTGGACTCCGCTAGACGTTACGTGCGAGCATGTAACATGAACCTTTTTTTTCTTTGGCGTAAAAGTTGCCAAGTTAAAAATGATGAAATAGACCATACATGGGGTGACTAGGATTCGCTCTGTCGGTTTGTCCTTTTGTCCGATTACTAGTGTTTATCTACCAATTTAGCTGAAATTTGATGTGTACCTTGGAAGTTTCTACCTTTAACCGAAGATAAGATACGCCGACGACACGTGCTACTTAGTATGTATAATGGAAGGGCGCTGGTTCTGTAAGACGCTTATTTCTCGAGATAGGTCTGACCACATGACGTACATTTTAGCTTTCGTTATCCCATATCTTGTTGTACTCCAATCAGTGAATTTCCCAGTTCGGTGTTCTGAGGTCGTTTTGACTGACTTGACAAGTTGAGAAAAGCAATGACATTTTATTTCTGTGAAAAGAAAAGAAACCGTGCAGGAGAATGTTTGGGTCCTTCGAGACTTGATGAACAACGAATTCTCCCTTGGGAGAAAATGAAGATGTCTGGGTTTTTTTTTAATTTAAGGTAGGGATATTGTACAGCGCAAATGTCAAAATGCAAGTCGCATTGGACAAGCATGTTGTTATTCTACTTTCTTCGAAGTACCGTACATTTGTCTGTGGCGTATTTTCGAGCTGTGCGTTGTTATATTACAGGAAAAAAAACCTCATTTGAATACACAATCGCAACAAAATGTGGACCGTTTGCTCCGGAACTGCAACGTCGACATGCCAAAACAAAACATTATCGCTCAAAACCCTAAAACAGTGTCACCTTTTGTACATGGGTTTGGAAGAGAGGTTCATAATTTACATAGCACTCCGGTCCTGTTCTTTTCTTTGTTACACCCCCTTTCGACCGTTATTTTAGGCGACGCAGCAGTAGGCCTACTAGTATAATTATCTGATACACTGTGTACGTTACGCGCCTGAGTTATCCGAGATCTAAAGCAAGTACGGTAACCTCGTTGAGTTCCTCCCCTGTATATAGGTCATTGTATGTGCCTAGGCTTTTATGACTGATCGTTCTAAACAAAACCCTGTTTTTTACATTTAGTCTAGTCAGTTTTGACAAAATGTTTTAACATAGACGGGGAATCGAGACGAGGGTGGTGGTGTATGTGTGTATGTATGTGTGTGTGTGTGTGTAGAGCGATTCAGAGAAAACAACTGGACCGATCTTCACAAAACTTTACATGAGAGTTCCTGAGTATGATATCCCCTGCCATTTTTTGGATAATTGTCTTTGATGACGTAATATCCGGCTTTTTGTGAAAGTGTTTCGATCAAATTGATTACAATTTTTGTTGAACAATCTTCGACGAAGCCCAGACTTTGGTATTAATGCTGCGTCGCTCAAAAGAAATAACGGTTTTAGGTTTGACGAAAAAAATAACAGGGCCGGAGTACGATGATAAATACAAAACTTATTTTACAACCATTTTAAAAATACATACATCCCCGGTGGCGACTCGCATAACGAAATGGTTTTTCTCGTGTTTTGAACTTGCCGGTATTACAGCTCACAGAGCTGAGTACGTCCCGCACTTCGCTTTGTTTACATCATGTGGCCACCCAAAGATCCGCACAACGCAACATTTTACAAGACAAACACGTGTATTTGTTTGCTTTGTCTTTATTACACATTTATATCTACATTTACCACTACAACACCAATTTGTTTACTTTATTTTGCAAGTGAATCGTTAGCATGCAAAATAACGTTATCACGAGACGAACAAAGGAAAGACACTCTATCAGTCTATTATGCAAAGTTTCTCAGAGCGCGTCTGATTCTCAACTGTTTTGCGCGAATCGTGTAATATCTATTTTTGTGGAAACCTCCCGAAGAAATGCAGTCTCCGCGGCTTCCACCTGCAACATAGTCGTTTTTATTTGAAATGTGACGTCCTGTTCTTCGTCATGTCACGCCTATCTCGAAAACTAAGCGTCGCACAGAACCAGCGCCCTTCCATTAACTATTGCATTTCAGCTTGGAGGCTTAACAATCAATGAATGAGTTTGCTCATTAAAGTTGTCATTACAATCGACTTTTTGCAACCAAATTTAAAATTAATTTCATCACATTCTTCATCAAATTCTAAAACTAAAAATATGTTCATATGTCATGTTTACTCTTAAAATGTGATCACAATTAACGAATATAGGTTAATTAGTACTACGATAATAATGTGAGAAATCGATCCAAAAATGATTTCATCTTATTCTTTATTATTTTCTGATTCAAAAAACATACATATGTGGGCGTCTTCAATCTTGGCACGGAGAGTGTGACATTTTGTAATTTAAAGTTGGATTGTCACAAAAATTGGCATAGTAGTCCGTTGTTCTTAATTAAACTGAAACACATACTTTTCAAGAGAAAAAAGCAATATTTTTGGCAGTTAAAAGTCCGTTAAATCTCATTTTTAAGCCGATTTTTGTGAAATTTGGTTAGTAGGTCTGTTGTTTCTAACTGAATATCATAACATACTTTTCAAGACAAAAACCAAAGTTTTGGCAGTTTGAAAAACCGTTAAACCCCATTTTTTTCACCGATCTTAGTGAAATTTTGTAGGTAGATCTGTTGTCCCTAACTAAATTTCAATTCAAACTTTTGATGAAGAAAAGTAAACTTTTGTCCGTTATAAACAGTTAAGGTTTGATATATTTCTTTGATTTTGACGATATTTGTTTGATAGGACCACAAACCCTGACTGAATTTAGATATACACCTTTTGAAGAAAAACAAACTTTTGTCAGTTAAAACCCGTTATATCTCATTTCTGCACCGATTGTGGTCATCAGACGTTGAGGTTAAGCAGACTGATATTTATAGCCTACTCCAACAGGATCAAGCCTGGTACAGGTTCACAGGCCAAATATCTGAGTGTACCGACTGAAAAACAGTGTCCGGCCGAACAGAAATATGTACGGATGACGTCACGACGAAATTACGTATTGTAATGACGTTCAGCGTTCCATTTCGTCATTTTGAAGAATAAATTGCATTGAATTTGCTTGTCAAAACCAGTAGCCATTTGGTGTGTACATCTATTTTGAGTTTTGAACAAAATTCAAACAAGCCTTGCAGCATTTCGATTTTATTTTTATTTTTTTTATTGATTTTACTGAATTTTAAATCGATTTTGTCATTCAAAATTCACTGTTTGGAGAGTAACATGCTTGTGGTGTGTTCTCAGGAGTGTTTTTTTCCAAAGTCAAATGTCTCTTGAATCTTTGGGGTATGGCAACATAATGATTTCATAAGAGACATCCATAGTGTGATTCGACTTGCTATTCACAGCACAAAGAAGCCAGTGAAAATGTGAGTTCTTGAGACCATTTGTTATTGAATATGTTAGTGTATGTGCTTTGCTGGCCTTAGATGATTCTACTCTCATATTTTCTTGAAAAATGGATGTACGCGACCGACTTTTTACCGTGCCTGTTTAGGCGAAATGCCTTGTCATTTATCAACTTTGCTTAGCATCATTTAACTTTCATCCTTTGTGGTATTTTCAACACCTGTATCGCATTTGAAAACTGTGTAATTTTAAAAAAACGAGCACTTCAAAGTTGCGTGTTGACCGATGTCACACATTTCGTCGCCATTTTGACTCGCTCTTCGGATTACAAAAATATATTATAAATTCACAAGAACAGATTTTTGTAATATTGAGCGTTCATTTTATTAGTAAAATGCCTCAGAAGGCAAATGAATAACATTTGGTTCTGTCATATTTGCAGCAATGTGTCCAAACACATCCCCAAAGTTGTACACCTATCAATTTTTGGTCTGTGCTCAGTATCAGAGACGCCCACATATATATAATATGTTGTACTCAAAACAAGCTCAGAAAGTTAAAACGAATACAGAAAAGCGTGCTTTCCTGCTTTGCGCAATACGCTACCGCGTTATTCTGGCTCGTCAATTTCACTTCGTTTGGAACGTGAAAAGTGTGCGATTTCCTTCTCGCGGGAATTGACGAAGCTGTATTTTCTTGGTGAAAATATGCAGTGCATTCAGTTCCATTATGTGAGTTCGACAGCTTGACTAAAATAATGTAGTAGTTTCACTTTCTCTCAGTTGGTATGTTCTGACCCCGTTGAGGTCCCGCTTTAGTCTCAAGGTAAAAAGAGTTCCAAGAACGTTTTGCTCTGTTAGGAGTCATCTACCGGTTTGTGTCTGTTTTGACAAGTATCACACGGCTGGTTTGCTTTTTTTTTGCAGACGTGTCAAAATGGCGGCACGCGACAGGGTGACAGGTGTCAGTGTCCCATCCAGTATGGTGGCATTCACTGTGAACGTTACATTCGGGGTAAAACAATCATTTCGTTGCTTTCTTTCTTTCTTTCTTTCTGACTTTCTTTCTGACTTTCTATTTTTCTGTCTACATCTGTTTGTCTGTGTTACGAGTGTGTATGGCCCCTGTCAGTCTCCCATCAGTGACACTGTACACATTCCTAGGTGCCTTTGTTAAGACCTGATATTCTACTATGTTTGAGTTCTAAAAAGGAGGATTGCACTGTCCCTAGCGCTCCCCCTCCCCTCGCTTCCCCCAAAAAATAGAAAATAAAAACAATTTTAAAAAGTGCGCTTCCAACCAATTATAATTACCCCCTTCCCCCATCATCCTTGTGAGAGGCTAATTATGTATAACACAAATAAACCATCACATTTGAATTCTCTCTCTCTCTCTCTCTCTCTCTCTCTCCTCTCTGTGTCTCTCTCTCTCTCGCTGTCTCTGTCTCTCTCTGTCTCTGTCTCTCTTTCTGTTTCTCTCTCTCTATCTCTCTCTGTATCTGTCTCTCTCTCTCTCTCTCTGTCTCTGTCTCTGTCTCTCTGTGTTTCTCTCTCTCTCTCTCTCTCTCTCTCTCTCTCTCTCTCTCTCTCTCTCTCTCTCTCTCTCTCTCTCTCTTACTTGTTTTGATTGTACAGACTGCAAAGAGGCGTTCATGAACGGCCATAACACCAAGACCCTGAGCGGATCTTACGAGATACAGCCAATGGACTCCCCTCGCCCCTTCCTGGTGAGTGTCTTTATCTTTTTGACGTGGCTTGTGGACGGCGGCTTTGAATTTCCCTTTACTTTTTTATCGCCTTGAAAATATCATCATTCGAGTGGTAACAAATTCAAGCCAATCCTTATGGGGGCCAAAATTAATTTCGCGAACATTTCGCGATGGATTTGTACCAAACATTGAGTGCCAACGTTATGTAAATGTACAGCAAGCTCTGTGAAGTAGACTTCCCCAAGACGACCTCGCGAAGTCTTTTTACACCCCCGGTATAGGGGTGTGTATAGGTTTCGGTCGATGTGTTTGTTTGTTTGTTTGTTTGTGTGTTTGTGTTCGCATATAGATCTCAAGAATGAACGGACCGATCGTCACCAAACTTGGTGAACAGGTTCTATACATTCCTGAGACGGTCCTTACAAAAATTGGGACCAGTCAAACACACGGTTAGGGAGTTATTGGTGGATTAAGATTCTACAAGGACTTATAGAGGGACATCTTAATGGTCAAAGGGAAATAACCATTCTCACTCAGTCACTGCCACCAACTGAGAAGGTTATTTCCCTTTGACGGGGGTGTTTTTCCTACCTCGGAGGAATTTCTTGTTGTTTTTTTTTTCTCGTTCGCTGACCTCGCCAAGTTGAAATCACCTCAAGGCTTCAGCTCACTATCACAGATTAGCCAGGGATGTTACATGGCATAAGACTTAATGTCACACGCTTTTCTTCTTTGCCACTACTAAAGCAAACGTGTGCAATATTGTATGTTACACGCTTTGGAGCATGTGCAAGAACGGATTCAAACTCGAAGTCGTCCCTCCAAAAGCCCCAAAATGCACACACGACTTTTATTTCTCCTGCTGTTGTCATTTCTTCTCTTTAGAAATTCTTCAACGCTCAGAATACTGAAAACGGCATCCCAGACGACAGTACTGTTTCCATACGCGAATGTAGCTGCCCTTGGAAAGTGGCTCGCTCAGGAGGCCTGTTAGTCTGACACTATAAGGACAGAGTTCTGAACATAGATGACAAAGATTCCGGAATGAACAAACATTTCGCGGATGCAGACACAGAAAGACGTCATGAAGAATGCGATGCTTCAAAAGATACAGACTGTGACGATGACTGTGACGTCATTCACTTATACCGAGACGTCATTCACAGTTGTTCGGTCACTTCCGTCAAAAAGTAGATCTCTCCATAATGGCTGCTCCTGCGTTTAGGTTTGTCAAGCGTGAGTACGCAGAACGTGTTTGTTCTCTCCACTGTTGAAGCTGTGACACACAAATGCCATTCCGACTTGGTCGTGTGACAAAGGGTTTTTTCCACACTCGATTAGCTGATGTCTAACTCAGCGTGACGGCTTCGTTAGACAATCAACATAATCTCGTGTGGAAGAAAATGTCTGTCACACGACCAAGTCGGAATAGCAGGTATTGTATCTCCACTTGTACACGTACCAAACATGAACACTCTGTTATTCTTCTTTGCAGAATGAGAATGTTGTGATGAATTATTTCCTTAACTCATTGTCTCCCAGGTACGGATGTATCGATCCGTACCCACTCATATGTCTCTATCTGACCATGTACCGATATATCAGCTCAGACTGTTAGCTTCAGTCCCTTCCTGTAACGTCGATCTAACGCCCGCATTCCAGCGTGTCGCTACACAGTTACTACACAGTTACTACAATTCTGAGTGACCTGCTGCAGCACAGCAGGTCTCGGCTAAAAAAAAACTTGGTCAACATAGGTGGGGTAGAAAGTGTTAAGGAAACAAATGCCAATTTGCAACATGTATCCATAGACATCCAACACTGTACATGAAGCTGTTTGAATGTAGATTGTAAGCGTTATTGTAATGCTGTATGCACCACACCTGAGTTTCTCCTCGCGAGATAATAAGGTAATCTTAAACTTTAGCGTGTTAAATTCATAGCTCATAATTCAGAAGCATTTAAGTCTCCAAAACCTGCACTTGTAATCATAACAAGTCATTTTAGATCCCTTGGGAGTTATAGAATGAACTCCGATGAACTGTACGAATGCATTTCGCTTACATGGGTCAAAGAAGGAATTATCCGTATGAGCGGACAAAGGAGACAACTCTCTCGTGTAAATGATGTCCCATGGTTGACAACGTACGCCATTTTCGGTGCATTTTCGTCGATTGAACAACCAAAATAATTTATTTTGGAGCTCAATCCGTCAATTAATAACACGACAAATGTTCTTTGGCTTGCTTACATGGATTTGTATCAAAAATAAGTCAAGAATGTCACTGGATTCTGAGCTATGAATATAACACGCTAAAGTTCAAGATTACCGATAATAAAGTGTTCTATGTCTATGTCAATGGGTCTTATCCCATGTAAAAACCTGACGTAGTGAGCAGCATTTTTTTCGCGGAAAGGTGTGTGCCTTTAGTATTGCATGTAAACGTCGGCTTTCAGGTCTTGTTACTTTTTTCCGCGTTTTGATTGGGAACAGCTGAAGTTCTCTCAAAAGCAGTTCGTTTTAATATTGACGAAACAAAATACTCATTGGATCATGGAGCTTCGATCGACAGATTTTTAAAGTGGACGAACGAGGTGTACAACAGGCAGGGGATAACGTAGGGGGAACACTTACATGTAAGCAAGTTTAAAACACACACACACACACACACACACACACACACACACACACACACACACACACACACACGCACGCACACATACACACACACACACACACACACACATACACGCACATACACACCACATATAAAAACAAAACTGTTTTTGATACCTGATTTTGTAACGTGAACTGCCAATATGATGTTAATGTTTGGTTGTTTTTTTTGTTTGTTTTTCCCCTTCTTCTTTGGTTTTACTCGCTGTCGTATTAGTCGTCACAAATTCTGCATCTCCCTCTTATTATGCCCGAAAAGGTGTACTGCCGGTTTGAATGGGGAGGGATCACGATTCCCTTTCGCCGACCTGCCTCCTCCACATTATTCAAAGACATGACCTGGGACACAGCGAAAGCTGGACTGGTCGGGGACCTTGGAGGGAGCACAGAGCCTCTAGATTTCTTCGTGGGCCTGGAGAACATGCACCTGCTGTCCCTGCAGGCTGACTACACTGTGCACGTGTCGCTGTGGGGGACAAACCATGCGACAATCTTCTATCGACACTTCAAACTTGGGAACGAAAGTTCGGCTTACGCTCTGACGTACAACGGGTAAACGCGTCCGTTAGTCCGAAGTTTGCTTAATGTTGTGCTTAAGCTTCGTGAAGCGAGCTTCGTAAAGTAGACTTCGTAAAGTAGACTTCGTAAAGTAGACTTCGTAAAGTAGACTTCGTAAAGTAGACTTCGTAAAGTAGACTTCGTAAAGTTGACTTCACCCAATAATATCAGGTGTACACGGTGTTATATTAAACTGTGTTTTGAATGTTAACGAATCTTATTTTTAAATGTAGGCTGTGACAGAGTGTTTCTACAAATGGACATCTCACTATCGCTAAATAAGAAGAGCTTATACTTATATCAGAAGGTGAATCCACTGTACATAAAGAGACCGTGAGCAAAAATTGTACATGAGGATTTCCTTGCAGATTTAATTATCTTCTGTGGTGGTCTTTGGTCGTTAACGTTTAAAATCGGAAGGTTCCCCTCTGCTTTGAGTTATACTAAAGCAGGGTTATTTAAAAACTGTGTCTTTATTTATTTTTGTATTTATATATATTTCAGTAAACAGTATCTATCTATCTCCTATCTATGTATCTTATCTATCCATCTATATATCTGTATATCTATCTATCTATCTATCTATCTATCTATCTATGTATTGTAACAGACTGAACCTGTGGTAAAGATCTAACTTGTGTTACGGAGACTCGTATTCAATAGAACTGTTTACTGGACTCAGTATTTCTTCTCTAGAAATCCACAGTGAGATGAAGGCAGCGAACTTCCGTAGTATTACTGGATGCTAAGAGTACTACATAGAAATGCTGTACTGTTTCTGGGCTTTTACAAAAGATCATTTTCACGAAGGGACTGTGTGCATGTGCCATGTGAGATAACCGATCTGCACATTATGTTCTAGAAGGAATCTAGAACGGTCATAAACGTACTTACTGAATAGTCATCTCGCAGATGGTGAACTGATACACATGTGATCAGTATCTGGGATTTTCATTTGGAGTTACGGTTTAGCAAGCGGGTGCGGAACGAACACACATTCAACAACGATTCTTCACTTCCGCAGTTCGCCATCTTAAAGGAGGGAGGAGGCCTGGAGTGGCTTCCCCTGCGTCATTTGTGATTGCTCCGAGATGTTGTATTTTCGTTCGTTTTTGCATTACATTTTCATTGTCTGCAGTTTAGATGAATTAATTGATGAAAAGATAATAATTATTTCAGTGGTAGGAAAATTCACTTATTTCTCATAAAAGTATTTGTGTACGGATATAGATTCTTGTAACCGTGGGAAGGGGAGTAACTTCTAATAGTTTACCATGGATACGAGAGTTTCGGCCCTTTAAACAACTGTCGAACTTTTGAAAGAATCAGATGTTCGTAAACATTGAAATGTTAAATAATATTAGACATGTAAATGAAGGGATTATAATTTCGAGAAAAAAAAGGACACAAACCACATCACTAAAGAGCTAGAAGATTAGAATTGCCAGGAGAAAGAAAAGATGTGTTTCGTTACAAGGTTACAAGTAGCTGGGAAACGTTTACTTGTATCCAAGCGATAGTCAAAAAGGAAAGTTGTGTTTCGATCTTTGCAAGGCTACGACCAACTATGGAGGAGAGTAGTTGGTAATGTGGACTCGTACCCAAGCGATAGTCAAAAAGGAAAGTTGTGTTTCGATCTTTGCAAGGTTACGACCAACTATGGAGCAGAGTAGTTGGTAATGTGGACTCGTACCCAAGCGATAGTCGGCAAACACCAGCCGCAATGCGGAGAATGATCGTTGTTTTTAAGCCGAAAAAGCATACATTGAGAAAAGAACCGTTAACGCCACGGATACAATGTCTACCTACCTATCTATCTATCTATCTATCTATATATCTATCGTTCTATCTATCTTTCTATCTATCTTTCTATCTATCTTTCTATGTATCTATATATCCATCTATATATCTACCTACCTACCTACCTATATGTCTGTCTGCCTGTCTGTCTATTTATCTATCTATCTATCTATCTATCTATCTATCTATCTATCTATCCAATTATCTTTCCAATTATCTATCCAATTATCTATCTAATTGTCTATCCAATTATCTATCCAATTATCTATTCATTTACTTATGTATGTATTTATGTATCTATTTAATTATTTGTTTATTTATTTATGTATTTATTCATTGTTTCTTTCCATGTTAACATGCTTACACACCACAAAACGAATCTGCTGCAGACCAGTTGGAGGTTCTGTAGCTTAATATTTCTCACTGTTTCTTCCTGTTCTTTTTTTTCCTCAGAACCATAGTGAACGACACTCCTGCAGACGACGGTTTCCAGGCAACATCCCCACTCCCATTCTCTACCTGGGACCGGGACACACACGGCTGCACTGATACGGCTGGATCCTCAGGCTGGTACGGGCCTGACTGTACCCAGTACAGCCTGTTTGCCACAAAACTGATCTGGCCCGTGAACGACAAGCGGATGACTTGGCCAGCAGTGAGCTTACCCTGGGCCAGAAATGGTGGGTTCCGCGGTGGCGCTCCGTAATGGCGACAAGTGTTTCTGAAGTCTTTGTTAATACAGTCGAACCTGTACTGGCGATGACCTCTCCTTAACGACCACCTGTCCATAACGACCACCTGTCCATAACGACCACCTGCCCACCACGTCGACCTGTCCGTAACGACCACCTGTCCACAACGACCACCTGCCCATAACGACCACCTGTCCACAACGATCACCTGTCCATAACGACCACCTGTCCACAACGACCACCTGTCCATAACGACCACCTGTCCATAACGACCACATGCCCACCACGTCGACCTGTCCGTAACGACCACCTGTCCACAACGACCACCTGCCCATAACGACCACCTGTCCACAACGATCACCTGTCCATAACGACCACCTGTCCATAACGACCACCTGTCCATAACGACCACCTGTCCATAACGACCACCTGTCCATAACGACCACCTGCACACAAAGACGACCCCTAAGGATCCCTTGCGCGTTTTCCTTCTATATAATTCACTTGTCCATAGCGACCTCCTGTCTATAATAATGATCACGTTTGGTCGGTCAATAGGGTAGTCTATCAATATGAGGCTTATATCGCGCATATTCCGTGGGTACAGTTCTAGGTACAGTTTGCAGTGATGCCGTGGGAGATGAAATTTTATACGGCCAGTATAGTAGATTGCAGCCATTTCGGCGCATATTTACCTTTCACGGCCTTCCCATTCCCAGTCACACGGGTATAGGTAGATAATTATTAACTGTGCCTAAGCAATTTTGCCAGGAAAGACCCTTTTGTCAATCGTGAGATCTTTAACGTGCACACCCCAATGTAGAGTACACGGGGGGTGTTCGGACACCGAAGAGAGTCTGCACACAAAGTTGACTCTGAGAAATACATTTCCGCCGAACGTGGGTTTGAACTTACGCTGACAGCGGCCAACTGAATACAAATCCAGCGCGCTACCGACTGAGCTACATCCCCGCCCCAGTCGTTCTAGACAGCTTTGCCAGTATGATTGTATCGCTTTAATCAAAATCTGCTTTACATCTCAGACGGGCACTGTTGGCCTTGTGGTAAGGTGTCCGCCCCGTGATCGGGAGGTCGAGGGTTTGAACCCCTGCCGGGTCATACCTAAGACTTTAAAATTGGCAATCTAGTGGCTGCTCCGCCTGGCGTCTGGCATTATGGGGTTAGTGCTAGGACGGGTTGGTCCTGTGTCAGAATAATGTGACTGGGTGAGACACGAAGCCTGTGCTGCGACTTCTGTCTTGTGTGTGGCGCACGTTATATGTCAAAGCAGCAAAGCAGCACCGCCCTGATATGGCCCTTCGTGGTCGGCTGGGCGTTAAGCAAACAAACAAAAAGCTTTACATCTCTGAGTACAAATACAGTCCTGGGGGTTATTCAGGGCACTGACTCAACATTAAGATTGCGCGCATCTTTTCGTTACACCCCCATCGTCCACTCTCCTCCCTACCCTCCCTCCGCTCCCCCTCCCCTCCCCCCGTCCCCAACCCCTCCTTTTTCCGAACCGGTTTTTTTCCTTTTTCTTTTTCGCTTTGAAATCTCGACATTTAGTTTGCTTGTTTATGGGTTGATTTGCATCGCTAGGTGCTACCTTCGTCTTGTAACGTTTACCTAGATGTCTGTCTTCGCAGCCTAAGAATATTTTAAACTGCAAAGTAACTGTTTGACGAATAATATTGCATCATAAAAAAGGTTCGTTTTTCCGTGTGCACCATGTGTGTTTGTGTGTGTGTGTGTGTGTGTGTGTGTGTGTGTGTGTGTGTGTGTGTGTGTTTGTATGTGTTTGTATGTGTGGGTGCGTGCTTGCGTGCGTGCGTGCGTTCGTGCGCAATTATGAGTGTTTGTGTTTGTTCTAGCAGAAATACTGAGTATAGAATTCCTGCAGAAAAAAAGTCAACGACCACGTTATAGTCTTTACATCAATTCCTATGAGACCAAGCCTTGTTATTGCAGAAGGCCACAGAGCTAAATTTAGCGTTGCCAGTACGAGAAGCTAGAGGTACATCTGCCACGCGCCGATGTTGGCTTTTAAGTATTTTAAACTCTATGACATTGTTTTGAAATCTGGATGACTTTCACAGTCGATATATTTACACTGACGACGAGAATCGAAGCAAGATCAGTCAGAAGTCGGTCACGGCCGTCATTGCGAAATTTTCTGAAAGTCATACGATATCGATTTACAATAATATCAAAAGCAAGACATTTTTGTTTACCCTTTCTTTCGAAGTACAATCTCTGACGTCAAACGCCAACCGAATTTTAAAAACAAGTCGCGCGATATCAAAACATTTAGTCAAGATCAACACCACAAACCAATCATCGCCGAGACTACATTCAGATAGTCTCGGCTAACCATACCGAAGACCGAGACGGGTCACGCTCGCCGCAGCGAAGCACGCGTCCGTAGTACTTACTGAGCCTATTTTCTGTCATTCTGAGCACATATTTAGAGTAAACATGACATACCTATATATTTTTGATTTTAGGGGAAGATGAGAAACACAATGCAATCAATTTTAAATCTGTTTGCGAAAAAATGATTTTAATGACAACTTTGATTAGCAAACTAATGAATATATTTTTAAGCCTCCAAGCTGAAAAGTAATGCAATACCAAAGTCCGGGCTTTGTCGAAATTACTTGACCGATTTGCTTTAAAAATGAATGCGTGACAGTGCCGCCTCAACTTTCACAAAAAGCTGGATATGACGTTATCATTGACATGTATCGAAAAAATGATAAACAAATTGTGGGGATATCGTACCCAGGATCTTTTATGTGAAGTTTGATGAAGATCGGTCCAATATTTTTCTCTGAATCGCTCTACACACACACACACACACACACACACACACACACACACACACACACACACCACACCCTCGTCTCGATTCCCCGTCTATGTTAAAACCTTTAGTCAAAAAGTGACTAAATGTAAAAAAAGTCATAACGTAAATAATGTCATGTTAAAAAAAAAAGTCACTTATACTGCATGTATCCCTAGAAAGTGACAAAGAATTTCGAGAATGAAGTCAAATATCATCAGCAAAAAATAGGTCGTAAGGTCACCACCAGGGTGTGCATGTATCACAATTGTATATCATTAAATGTCGCCCAAGACTTGCCTCTTGCTTTAAACATGACATGCACCATTCCCTGGAATCCTATGTGTTGCATAATGTGTGTGCTTAAAGCAGTTCATGTGTTTGAATAGTTATGTGTGACCCTCCACCACGAAATGAGTCGCATGTCACCTCGCGCGGTTCTGCGCTAGGCTTAATAAAAGTCCGGGGAGTGTCTGGTAACAGTCTGAGGGTCACCTTAGTCACAGGCTTATAACTCAAACAGTTTTCGCTCTTTTCTAAAACGGTTTTCACCACTGGATAGAGCATAAACAACTCTCTAAAAAAAAGTAAAAATATGAAAATCATGCAAAGGTGACATGCGACTCATTCCGTGGTGGAGGGTCACATTTGTATCCACAACAAAAATGCTCATCTGGGGAGAACGTTCGCTTGCACGTTGCAGAATTGGTGCCACCCTTTGTACAACTATTACTTGCATTATAAACCCAATATGAACAAGAAATTCCTCCGAGGTAGGAAAAACACCCCCGTTGGTCAAAGGGAAATAACCATTCTCACTGCCACCAACTGAGAAGGTTATTTCCCTTTGACCATTAATATGTCCCTCTATAAGTCCTTGTAGAATCTTAATCCACCAATAACTCCCTAACCGTGTGTTTGACTGGTCCCAATTTTTGTAAGGACCGTCTCAGGAATGTATAGAACCTGTTCACCAAGTTTGGTGACGATCGGTCCGTTCATTCTTGAGATCTATATGCGAACACAAACACACAAACAAACAAACAAACAAACAAACACATCGACCGAATCATATACACACCCCTATACCGGGGGTGTAATAACGTAGACAGGCTTGACCCTTTTGTTTTCATGATACAATTGAAACATATTTTAATTTCCTACTTTGTCCGGCATATTATGAGATTCGACTTGAACTTATAGCCTCAAAGTATTACCGGAATCCGTTCATGTTTTAAATGCAGCAATTGCTAACTTGTACAAATGGAAAAAGTAATATAACAATGAATATTTACAAAGATCTACAAGCTCGCACTGATTCTGTACAAATCGCACAGTTGCACGATGTATGAAAATGTTTTGGGTGTTTCTGCTTGTTCTAAACATGTGTAATGTGTTATTATGTGCCACCATATATTATTTTCGACAAAGACATCCATTGCCCACTAGTTCGTCATATATTTCTCTGAAAGGGATGTTTCTAACAAGACATTAGTTACACCAAAATCAATGTCCAAGAATAAATATTTGTCGAGTTGAAAGCATCCTTCGTCGAATAAAAGAACTTCCTGTAAGAAATCATGTCTGCTCAAAAAGAGCAAAATCAAATCAGTTTGCTAGCATGGAAATTACTGCGTCCGTTTCAACAAGGCCACAGAGACAGGTTCGATCGGACGCGTAATTATATCCCAGTGTAAACATGATTATTGTCTGCGTGGTATATACCACAGGGGAAGTTATTGTGAGTCTCTGTGTTCACACGTTCATAGCCAAGGGGTGTATAATGATGCAACATGGAGGATGAAGGTCACGTGTTCATTTCAATTACTCGTTATTCTGTAAGGTGCAGGGAGATTTGTTACGCATTACTCTCACTTAGGATAAGGATAAGGATACGATTCATATAGTCCTGTGATGTTAACCTCATGGAAATTCGGGCTGCTTTCTCCCTGGGGAAAGCGAGCTGCCATACAGTATACGGCGCTACCCATTTTTTTTTTTCCTGCATGCGTGTATTCATGTTTCCAAGCCCTGAGACTTTCGCTGTGAACTTGGGTTCTTTATCGTGCGCAGGCGTGCAAAGGGGACGTTCGGACACCGAGGAGAGTCTGCACAAAGTTGACTCTGAGAAATACATCCCTCGCCGAACGTGGGGATCGAACCCACGCCGATAGCGACAACTGGTTTTGAAGCCAGCGACCCTACCGACTGAGCTATTTCCCCGCCCTTACTCACGTAGAGCGCTTGCTTCCTTTGTTTCTCGGATGCAATGGGAGCAAACTGATCTGCAATTGTACAAGGGCTCTTCAAGGGCTCTTCAAGGGCTCTTCAAGGGCTCTTTAAGGGCTCTTCAAGGGCTCTTCAAGGGCTCTTCAAACATGCACGTCCTCTCGTACGAATATAAATGCAGAGAAACAGACCGACATACAAATAGAAAGACAGACATATCGACACGCACACACTCACACACGCGCACACACACACACACACACACACACACGCGCGCGCGCGCTCGCACGCACGCACGCACACATAAACGCAAACATACACACACACACACACACATACACACACACGCGCGCGCGCGCGCGCGTACACACGCACGCACGCATACACGCAAACATACACGCACACACACCCACACACACCCTCACACACACACATACACACACGCGCGCGCGCACGCACACATGCACGCAAACACACACACGTAAACGCATGCACACGCACGCACAAATGCACACACATACACACACACACACACATACATACCCACACACACACACACACACACACACACACACACACACACACACACACGAGCCAATGATTACAACAACAGATACGCAAAAAAGAAAAGAACAGAAGTCCAATATCCTTGCAACACAACAAGATCCATATTTGCCTGGTAGCCAAGACACCTTGTCAAACCAGTCAATTACTATGCTCTGCGGTATAGAGAACTCTTCCGGAGACATGCTACGTGCTGAGATTTGTAAACATGCCCACAATGCCTCAGTCAATCGCTCACTGTTGCTTGGCAACCCTAACACACAAACTGCAACTGCAGAGATTGCCCAAAACAAGGATACAATCAAGTTTGGCGAACGAATGGGTGCTATGTGATTACTGCAGAGTTATATCGTGCATCGACATAATTTGAATTGCAACCCAATAGACAAGTGTACACCTCTGTCAACCACTGGGACTTATCTTGTTTCGTGTGTCAAGAACTTGAATGCACCAGGATCGTCTGATCAAAAACACTGTGCACAATTACTACGTTCATTTCTGCAAACGTTTGAGAAGAAATAACAACACCATTCAAGGAAATGAAATAAAAGTTGGATAAGAAAGCTAAAAGTCAATAAACAAAATAACAAAAGACGAATCAAATTTTTCAAATCTCGAGATCATGTTCCGCGGATACTATGATCATGTTCAAATCCACAAGGAGTATTTCATCGCTCTTTTGTGCTTTGGTCTGATCTGGACTTCTGTGGCAGGCATACAGACGGAAGATATGACTTTAGAGGATTCCCTTATGGGGCGGTACCCCGTCAGTAACACTGAGCAATGCCGGAGACTGTGCTGGTACAGGAAGTTGTGTATCGGTTATAGCCATACTGATAAGGGACAGACCGGTTTGGAATGCTCACTGTACGCTGATCCTTGGAGAGGTATGTATGGCATTCCGTTTGTCAAATAATTATTTGGATATTTTTTCATGTTTTTTCACCAGTTTTAGCTAAATAGTCATTATTTAGAAGCTCATGTGCTAAATAAGTAATTGTTTATAAACAATGTAAACAAATTCTAAATAATTTTTTGTTTACGTAAACCATTCATTGTTTACCTAAACAATTCATTGTTTACGTAAATAATTCATTGTTTACGTAAATAATTCATTGTTTACGTAAATAATGTATTGTTTACACAAATAATCACTTATTTCACAAAATAATATTTTTTGGGTGGATAAAGTGAGCAGTTGCTAAATAAATCATTATTTACCTATATAATGCATTATTTAGCAGATTCACTAAATAATGAAAACTGGAAAGCAGTTTTCATTATTTAGGGGAATCAAGAATTGACTTCTAAGCTTCATTTTTATATTTAGTCAAGTTTTGACTAAATATTTTAACATCGAGGGGGAATCGAAACGAGGGTCGTGGTGTATGTGCGTGTGTGCGTGCGTGTGTGTGTGCGTGCGTGTGTGCGTGTGTGTGTGTGTGTAGAGCGATTCAGACTAAACTACTGGACCGATCTTTATGAAATTTGACATGAGAGTTCCTGGGTATGAAATCCCCGAACGTTTTTTTCATTTTTTTGATAAATGTCTTTGATGACGTCACATCCGGCTTTTTGTGAAAGTTGAGGCGGCACTGTCACGCCCTCATTTTTCCACCAAATTGGTTGAAATTTTGGTCAAGTACTCTTCGACGAAGCCCGGGGTTCGGTATTGCATTTCAGCTTGGTGGCTTAAAAATTAATTAATGACTTTGGTCATTAACCTTCGCCGGCACTCGTGGGTCCGTGCGGACCCAGAAGGGTGTTTGATTGCAAATATCTCTTAAACGAGTTGGAATTTTTTAATGAGCTTTTAGAAATGCCTCAGACACCCAACAAGCTATCATCTCCTAAAAGCTCATTAAATTTCAGTGATAATTAATTAATTAATTAATGGTCAAATTTAGACTACACACGGAAGCATTCGTGGGGACGTGCGGACCCATACTTTTCAAAGAAGGAAAAGCGTGTATACCCTTCCGAGGCACTCGTGGGGCCGTGCAGACCCATACTTCTCAAAGAAGGAAAAGCGTGTATACCCTTCCGAGGCACTCGTGGGGCCGTGCAGACCCATACTTCTCAAAGAAGGAAAAGCGTGTATACCCTTCCGAGGCACTCGTGGGTCCGTGCGGACCCATACTTCTCAAAGAAGGAAAATTGTGCTAACCCTTCCGTGGCACTCGTGGGGCCATGCAGACCCATAATATTTTAATTGTTCCAAATACCGTGTATAATTAAATATCACTGAAATTTAATGAACTTTTAGGAGATGATAGCTTTTTAGGTGTCTGAGGCATTTCTAAAAGCTCATTAAAGAATTCCAACTCGTTTAGGAGATATTTGCTATCAAACACCCTTCTGGGTCCGCACGGACCCACGAGTGCGTCCGTGTGTAGTCGATAACGAGTGCTGGCGAAGGATAAAAATCTGAAAATTGTAAAAAAAAATAAAAATTTATAAAACGATCCAAATTTACGTTTATCTTATTCTCCATCATTTGCTGATTCCAAAAACATATAAATATGTTATATTTGGATTAAAAACAAGCTCTGAAAATTAAATATATAAAAATTATTATCAATTTTTTTTTTTTTCGAAATCAATTTAAAATTACTTTCATCTTATTCCTTGTCGGTTCCTGATTCCAAAAATATATAGATATGATATGTTTGGATTAAAAACACGCTCAGAAAGTTAAAACGAAGAGAGGTACAGAAAAGCGTGCTATCCTTCTCAGCGCAACGAATACCCCGCTCTTCTTGTCAATTCCACGTGCACTGCCTTTGCCACGGGCGGTGGAGTGACGATGCTACGAGTATACGGTCTTGCTGCGTTGCGTTGCGTTCAGTTTCATTCTGTGAGTTCGACAGCTACTTGACTAAATATTGTATTTTTGCCTTACGCGACTTGTTTTTCTTTGTGTATATACTATAATTCAATACAAGGTATCTCCAAACATTACTTATCAGAAAATGTGCGTAAATTTGTTTATTTTACAAACTGAAATTGCCGTACGAAAAGAACTGAATGCGAAAACAAACAAAAGGTCAAGGTCATGACCGGGAGTGTTTAGTGTTTGCATTCTCTCCCTTGAAGTTGTTGAAAAAAGTTTGTAAAATAAACAAAATAATATCCAAACAACAGCTATTTTAAGATAAGAGTGTGTGGAGAGACCTTGTATTCAATTATAGTAATCACTGAAAGACATAAAACTTAGTTCAGAAGCGAATCTTAGAAACCCCTAAATAATGGAAAACGTGTTGGCTAAACAATTCATTGTTTACGTAAATATTTCATTGTTTACGTAAATAATGATTTATTTAGCAACATTGCTGATTGTTTATAAACAATGTAATATAAGTCTAAATAATATATTGTTTACGTAAACAATATATTATTTAAACGTATTTTACATTGTTTGTAAACAATCAGCAATGTTGCTAAATAAATCATTATTTACGTAAACAATGAATTATTTACGTAAACAATGAATTGTTTAGGTAAATAATGAATGGTTTACGTAAACAAAAAATTATTTAGAATTGTTTTACATTGTTTATAAACAATTACTTATTTAGCACATGAGCTTCTAAATAATGATTATTTAGCTAAAACTGGTGACAAAAACATGAAAAAGTATCCAAATAATTATTTGACAAATGGAATGCCATAGGTATGACGTTGCATACGATGTATTTTATGTTTCAGCACGCCTTTTGTGATACACGTGTTAGAGAGGTAGAAGACGGGACATTGTTTTAAAAGAATTACTCGCAGATAGATTGAGTTATTGCATTAGCCTGTCTGACCTTCCGGATCAGCGAAGGTGAACGATAGTTACCATATATTTTGTATTATTATCAAGAATCTCGTATTCCAAAATATTTAAGGATTTTTTTTCCAACAGTAAGGAGGTACTTTAAAAGTAAGTGTTCGATTAAAACACGTTTTGACATTTTGAGTGAGCGTTGTTTGTTAACTGATGTCCTCAGAACACCTAGCTATGAAGATTCACTGACAGACGCAATCAATGGAAACGTGCACGTTGGATGCTCAAACTGCCCTTGAGCAGGAACGAAAGTGTGTGTTCGTGCGACGTCATTCGATACACACCATCGGTACATTATACTGCATGCCAGGTAAATTCCAAATTGTATTCTTTTTGTTCAGAATCAGCACTCTCTAGTGAAATCACATGGAAAGAAGCTACCCAAGAAAACGTGCTCAACAGCTGCGCAGACCGCCCATGCGCAGAAACGGAAGTCTGCGTTCCAGCCACGTCTTCCAAACCGCAACATCGGTGCCTACCATTGGCCACTGACTTTGGTGTACCTGCCGCTGTAAGAAACGGGACTTTTGATTGGTCAGTGACAAAACAAGGTCACGTTGCTAACTTAACTGGTGACGCAACAGTCACACCCTTTTCTGATGAAACTTCCGGTCAGCTGACCTGCCACGTGACTTCTCAGCGGAGGCCTCTGGGAATCAGCTGAGAATTAATATTTTAATACGTTAAAATGGTTTTCATTTAAATTGTAAAGACATGGTCAGTCGGAAAGCTGGCTCTTGACATCGATTTCATTCTAGATTTAGGATACGCACAATGTCCCCGTTAATCATTGAAGAGTAATTTCCAATGATACTGCATGTGATAATGTTATTTTAGAACACTTCGCTTTGGCGAGTGTGGTTGCCCCAATTACGCCACCTAGTGATCTACATGTTTAACCTTTCTGCTTGTTCTCTATGGCCTTTCTGCGTTTTTCATTAGTATTTTTGTTTAACCCACAGGGTTGTCCAACAAAAATACCCACCAAAAAGTGAGTTCAGCTCATTTTGATTTGACATATAGTACTTGTATAATAACTTCAGGTCGTGTATGATCATTCCACAACGTTATCCGTTTGTTGGTCAAGTACGATTACTTTTATAACTTATTTTTCTTTTCAGTTGTGTGACAACGGCGGGGTGCACAACGGTACGCAGTGCATCTGTCCAATACAACATGCAGGGGACCAGTGTGAACGGTACATCAGAGGTACGCGTGTACTCTTAATGCACTTTTAGGGCACAATGTGACCGATTTGAGCAACCAGGACTGATTTTAGAAGACTTGACAGATGCTATAGCGGTTAGGTCGGGGACTTTTGTGTGTAACACATACAAATAATACAGACGAGCTACAGTCTTGAATCACAAATACCAGGGTGATATTTTTGTTTTTGATAATACACTAGGTTTACCGTGTGAACATTTTTGAACGGTAAATTCCCAGAAATCAGCGCAGACAAAATGGCGGAGTGTTCCTAGCAGGATTGCCTCGCATTTTATTTTGGTCGCAATTATCCGGCAATAAGACCGCTATTTCTAACACGCTGCCTGGTCATTTTTTTTTTTTTGTTTTTTGTTTTTGTTTTTTGTTTTGACCTCAGTTGCATGCAAGGCTGCTTCAACCCATCTTTTTTGCCTCTTTCGTCTTATTTTTTTTTTTTCTTCTTCTTTTTGGGCGGTGAGCATATCCTTCTTCATTGGTCTTTTTTTTCTTTTTTTTAAGAAATTTTAATTTTGTTTTCTTTTACATTGCAGATTACATTTCCATTAAATTACTTTTTAATTCAACAACAATTTAGCTAATGTTTGCGTGTATGTGCGTGTGTGTGTGTATGTGCGTGTGTGTGTGTGTGTGTCTTGTTGTTGTTGTTCCCATAATTCTGTTATATAATACATTTTCAGCGGGACAATACATAACAAGTTAATTAATCCAATTACAGTACTAGTTTTCAGCACAACATCATACAGCGCATATATAAATAACTTTACATTAACAGCACAATACTACTAGTTATCTATATTCTTATACACAGTTCAATTTTACTAGAGATTTCGAAGTCGAGCTTGGTTCTGAAATAAGATCTTCATGTTAGTTTTTGGATTTCCGTACTTAAACTGGCTTACGCACATTTTCGATATCAATATAAGGTGATTAATTATGAAGGTTTTCTCTCTGGGGATATCACGTGTGAAATACCCAAAAATATTTTGCTACATAAGATGGGAATTCGTCAAACAAATCTCTGTCAGTATTGTAACGAAACCGACTTCATCGAGCACTTTTTTTGGCAGTGTAGAGCAGTGCAACCCATATGGCAGGAATGTCAAGGGTACATATTTAAATATACAGGCAAAAATATAAAGTTAAGCTGCGAAGAGGCTCTTTTTGGGTATTTCACGCCTGGTCATGTTGATATTCATATTCTCGACATGTCGGTTATCATTTGTAAACATTCAGCATGTATAAAATAACTCGTAGTAGAGCAAGAGGACAAAGCAACAACATAAATTAATACAAGGAATACATTTCTGCACACAAACAATGAATCTTTGCACAGGTATGCAGCTAGTGTTTTCCAGAATGTAAACACAACGTTTGGAATATTAAAGGCTGGCATAGTCCTATTTGATTAGTTTAATTACTTCCAGGGCTTTTCCCATCGTTGCGGGGATGTATAAATTAAGCTTCCTGCAAAGTTTTAGGTTTGAAGTCCTTACCAATTACGAGAAATAATTAATTCTTTATTGCATTGTTTAGCAACAGTTCTCCAGGACTTGGGCTATTTTTAGACCGTTGAGGTCACTTCGTCACGTTTTGTAAACCAAAGATGGCGTTTGAGACTGTTCTGTTTACATTCGACACTATCAACACCACTTTGCAATACTGAAATAATTTGTTCTGTGTTCGAAAGCTACAGCCAATCGTTATTATATCCCCTTAGGTACAGTTTTATAACATTATTGGCACATGTAAACAATATGAATTAATTAATGAACGCTACGAATATGGTAGCCTTTAACAGGACATGTTTTGCTTCAATGCCATTTTTCCTGTTTTGTTCCTGTTCAACCGGTTTGTTTGACCGGATGTTATTCACATTAGATATTTATGTTTGTTTCTTTATGTGTTTGTTTGTGTGTATGTTTGTGTGCTTGTTTGTTTGTTTGTTTGTGTGTTTGTTTGTTGGTTTACTTGCTTGCTTATTCTGTTTAAAAAAAACCGAGTCTTCTTGAATCAATACTATTTTCTCAGGTGTTTCATTCTTGGTGCGTGTCTCCATGTGTGTATCAAGCGTGGTAGAAATAAACGAATGTAACTATTTAAACGATGGTACTAATGATGCACATGGCAATCATGGATGTCTACATACTATTGCAGACTGCACAGAAGCGTTCTGGAACGGTCATGACAACGCAGAGCTCAGCGGGCCTTATTACATTCAGCCTAACACTTCACCCGCTCCGTTTCTGGTTCGTACATCAATCTGTCTGTTCGTTTGTCTGGCTGACTGTCTGTCTATGACTCTCTCTCTCTGTCTCTCTGTCTCCCTAGGCCCTCTCTCTCTGTATCTCTGTCTGTGTGTGTGTGTGTCTCTCGCTCTTTCTCTCTCTCTCGCTCTCTCTCACGCGCACACTCGCACGCGCACGCACACACGCGCACGCACACACACACACACACACACACTCACACACGCGCACGCACACACACACACACACACACACACACACGCGCACGCACACTTGCACACCCACACACACACCCACACACACCCAAACACACACACACACATGCACACCCACACACACACGCACACACACACACGCACACACACACACACACACACAGACACACACACACACACATCACAGAGAGAGAAAGAGTCGAGACAGAGAGACAATGACAGAGACAGACAGACAATGACAGAGAGACAGAGACAGACATAGACAGAGAAACAGACCTGATGGTTGTAGATTCCTTGCTTTTTCTGGCGTAGACAAAAGGTCTTGAGTTTTGATAAATACAGAATCCGCCAGGCATCCATAACCCACTCTATCACCACTTCTCAAACTAACCCCCACCCTTTTATCCCCTCAGGTGTACTGCCGGTTTGAGTGGGGAGGCATCACCATACCCTTCAGGCGAACCCACCCGTCCCTCACCCACTATAACGTGGACTGGACAACGGTCAAGGCCGGCTTCACCACGACCTTGACCTCTGACCTCAGCACTGCGGACTTCTTCGTTGGGTTGGAGAACTTGCACCACCTGGTTTCTCAGAGCTTCTACCGTCTCCACATGTCGCTCTGGCGATCCGGGGAATACAACGCCGCTTACACTGGGGTTTTCTACGAGAACTTCTCCCTTGGGAATGAGTCGACTGACTATACCTTGACCTACGACAAGTAAGTAAACTCTTAACAGAAGTGTTCTACTTTTGAACACATATATGTCACAATTAACATTTGAACACTTTGTGGCATTGTGCATAGTTCTACTGCCATAAGCGACACATTAAACATACACAGTGTTCAGAGGTGTTCATTTGAACACTAATGTACACTATATGTGCTACCTTTGCAAATAGAACTGTGTACTTACTATTTGTCACAATTTGTTTAAAACTTGTTACAACCATGTATTGAAACGCGGAACACTTCTGATATCTCTCACCCCCCCCCCCCCCCCCCCGCTCCCCCCCCCCCTCTTGCGTTATCGAGCCATTGTAAAGCGCTTTGAGGTTTGGAAAAGCGCTATATAAATGTTCTATTGGTATTATTAGGCCCCAAAAAAAGGTCTGTTTACGGTAACATAGGCCAAAAAAATAGGGTCGGTAGGTCGGGATTTTTTTTTTCTCCAAAAAACCATATTTTTACGTTATTATGCCTTTTTTTTTCTCCCAAATGCCAAAAAAAAGTCTAGGGTCGCGCGAAAAAAAATAGGGTCGGTCGGGTTACCGTAAACAGACTATTTTTTTTTTGGCCTTAAGAGAGTATGATGTCCAGGTGGTTCCACGGAGCTTGGATCCAGTTTGTGAGATGCATGTTGTTGGTCTTTTGTATGCTTGTGGTGTATGTTTCAAAGTGAATAGAAATAATTCTCATAACTTGTTGGTGGCACTTCGGAAGGCCTTACGCTTTCACTGGTGTGTACTATGGCAACTGCGCCATTGGGGGTGAATCGTCTAACTATACCTTGACTTACGACAAGTAAGTACAGCGTTGTTCTCAGGCCTCGGTCGTCGGTCGCTGACGCATACTTAAATAACGGTTTTAGGTGTGACGAAAAAAAGAACAGGGCGTAACAGAGTACGGTGATAAATACAAGACTTATTTTACAACCATTTCAAAAACACATACATCCCCCGTGGCTGCCCGCATAACGAAATCGTTTTTCTCGTGTTTTGAACTTGCCAGTGTTACAGCACAGAGTAACACGTGTTACACGTGTAAAAAATGATTAGTACACGTGTAATTAATACACGTGTAATAAAAATGTCATACACGTGTACGAAATGATTAAATGCACGCGTACGAAATGATTAAATACACGCGTAATAAACATTTCTTACACGTGCATGAAATATTTATTAAACGTGTATTTAATCATTTCTTACACGTGTATGATGCTATTCCATAGCATAAGAAACAAGTCGCGTAAGGCGAAAATACAATATTTAGTCAAGTAGCTGTCGAACTCACAGAATGAAACTGAACGCAATGCCATTTTTCAGCAAGACCGTATACTCGTAGCATCGTCAGTCCACCGCTCATGGCAAAGGCAGTGAAATTGACAAGAAGAGCGGGGTATTCGTTGCGCTAAGAAGGATAGCACGCTTTTCTGTACCTCTCTTTGTTTTAACTTTCTGAGCGTGTTTTTAATCCAAACATATCATATCTATATGTTTTTGGAATCAGGAACCGACAAGGAATAAGATGAAAGTGTTTTTAAATTGATTTGGACAATTTAATTTTGATAATAATTTTTATATATTTAATTTTCAGAGCTTGTTTTTAATCCGAATATAACATATTTATATGTTTTTGGAATCAGCAAATGATGGAGAATAAGATAAACGTAAATTTGGATCGTTTTATAAATTTTTTTTTTTTTACAATTTTCAGATTTTTAATGACCAAAGTCATAAATTAATTTTTAAGCCACCAAGCTGAAATGCAATACCGATGTCCGGGCTTCGTCGAAGATTACGTGACCAAAATTTCAACCAATTTAGTTGAAAAATGAGGGCGTGACAGTGCCGCCTCAACTTTCACGAAAAGCCGGATATGACGTCATCAAAGACATTTATCAAAAAAATGAAAAACATGTTCGGGGATATCATACCCAGGAAATCTCATGTCAAATTTCATAAAGATCGGTCCTGTAGTTTGGTCTGAATCGCTCTACACGCACGCACGCACACACGCACGCACACACGCACACACATACACCACGACCCTCGTTTCGATTCCCCCTCGATGTTAAAATATTTAGTCAAAACTTGACTAAATATAAAAAGATAAATTACACGTGCAATAAGAAATAAATACACGTGTATTAATTATTTATTACACGTGTATTTATGATTTATTACACGTGTAATGGTTATGAGCCAAACGGCTTTCCATACAGAGCAGAGTCCGTCCCGTACTTTGCTTTGTGTACATCACGTGGCCACCCAAACACCCGCACAACGCAACATTTTCACGAGAAAAACACGTTTATTTGTTTGCTTTATCTGTATTACACATTTCTATTTACATTTACCACTGACACACCAAATTGTATACTTTAGTTTGCAAGTGAATCGTTATGATACAAAATAACGTTATCACGAGACGAACAGAGATCTCAGAGATCGTCTGCTTCTCAACTGTGCCGCCTCAACTTTCACGAAAAGCCGGATATGACGTCATCAAGGACATTTATCAAAAAAATGAAAAACATGTTCGGGGATATCATACCCAGGAAATCTCATGTCAAATTTCATAAAGATCGGTCCAGTAGTTTGGTCTGAATCGCTCTACACGCACGCACGCACACACGCACGCACACACGCACACACATACACCACGACCCTCGTTTCGATTCCCCCTCGATGTTAAAATATTTAGTCAAAACTTGACTAAATATAAAAAGATAAATTACACGTGCAATAAGAAATAAATACACGTGTATTAATTATTTATTACACGTGTATTTATGATTTATTACACGTGTAATGGTTATGAGCCAAACGGCTTTCCATACAGAGCAGAGTCCGTCCCGTACTTTGCTTTGTGTACATCACGTGGCCACCCAAACACCCGCACAACGCAACATTTTCACGAGAAAAACACGTTTATTTGTTTGCTTTATCTGTATTACACATTTCTATTTACATTTACCACTGACACACCAAATTGTATACTTTAGTTTGCAAGTGAATCGTTATGATACAAAATAACGTTATCACGAGACGAACAGAGATCTCAGAGATCGTCTGCTTCTCAACTGTTTCGCGCAAATCATGTAATAATATCTATTTTTGCGGAAACATCCCGAAGAAATGCAATCTCAGCGGCTTCCACCTGCAACATAGTCGTGCTTATTTGGAATGTGACGTCCTGTTCTTCGTCAGTCACACCTATCTCGAAAACTAAGCGTCGCACAGAACCAGCGCCCTTCCATTAACTGTTGTGATCGGACGCATTGTCCTGACTCTTGCCCGGTGGACTGTCCGGTAGTTTTGACATGTATGAGCCCTACTGGCTGAACCAAGACACATTTGATCTATACATATTTAATTTTCAATCCAGATACAATTGACCTATTATACGACCGGCACGGTTGGCCAAGTGGTAAGGCGTCCGCTCCGTGATCGGGAGGTCGTGGGTTCGAATCCCGGCCGGGTCATACCTAAGACTTTAAAATTGGCAATCTAGTG
Organism: Littorina saxatilis; assembly: GCF_037325665.1. Classification (NCBI taxonomy): domain Eukaryota; kingdom Metazoa; phylum Mollusca; class Gastropoda; order Littorinimorpha; family Littorinidae; genus Littorina; species Littorina saxatilis. Next base: position 18,079,671 of record NC_090252.1, on the reverse strand, counting down.
GCTGCTCCGCCTGGCGTTTGGCATTATGGGGTTAGTGCTAGGACTGGTTGGTCCGGTGTCAGAATAATGTGACTGGGTGAGACATGAAGCCTGTGCTGCGACTTCTGTCTTGTGTGTGGCGCACGTTAAATGTCAAAGCAGCACCGCCCTGATATGGCCCTTCGTGGTTGGCTGGGCGTTAAGCAAACAAACAAACAAACAAACAAAGTATACTCCAATGGCGCGAGATGAGTCCCGTGCATGTCGGAGAAGCAAAATCTGCAAAATTGAGTTTTCCTATGTTTTTTTTTTTTTTTTTTTTTTGGGGGGGGGGGGGGTTGAAGGTCCAAAACAGGTTATAGGGTCGGCACGAAACATAGGGTCGGTCAGGAAATCGGGAACCTTGGCCTTTATTTCTTGGCATTATTCTCCATACTAATGTCCTTGAAATCGTCTCTCTGTTCTACAGCTACTGGTCGCGCCAAGTTGACATCACAGTCCACGCAGACGACGGGTTCCATGCCAGTCCGCCCGTCACCTTCCACACCCAGGATCGGGACACCAAAGGCTGTGCTGGAATGAGAGGAGCGGCAGGCTGGTACGGGGCTGACTGTAATGGGTATACCCTTTTCAGCGACGATGTGCTGGTTTGGCCTGCGGGCGGCGTTGCCCAAAACTGGACCATCGTGGACATGATGTTGGAGAGGCATGGAGAGCTCTATGAAGATCTCTGAAAACGTATTGGGGGACTGAAGGGAACAGCAAATGTGTCCAGAAGATGGAGCACACAAAATGAACAAAAATGTTTTGTTGAAATGTATCTTTGGGGGTTTCTTTTTTTTCCGGCAACCCCGACATAAATGGGGTGGATGATATTCCTTTTTTTTTCTTCTTCTGGCTTAATTGTCTTTTCTTTTTTTTTTTTTTCCTTTTTCTTTTTTTTCTTCTTACTTTCTGTTCTTTCCTTCTTTATCTTTTGTCTTTTTTTTTCAATACAATACAATACATTATTTTGAATACAACACAGTCAATACAATACAATAAAATGCAATGCAAGAAATAAACACTTTGTTATTTTAAAATGAGAAACTATATTTAAGGTTTCGTCGGTTTTTGTTCTTTCCTTTTCAGAAACTTGTTAATTATATGTTGAGCTATTTGCAGAGAATGGCCAGGACCTTTCATTACTTCTTCAATAAAGTAAACAAAATAAACAAAATTCTTTGTCTCTGATTTGATGCATTTACTTGATAATATGGTAATCTGTGTGTATGTGTGTGTGTGTGTGTGTGTGTGTGTGGGTGGGTGGGTGTGGGTGTGTGTCTGTGTGTGCGTGTTTGTCTGTGTGTTTGTGTGTGTTTGTGTGTGTGTGTGTGTGTGTATGTGTGTGCCTGTGTGTGTGTGTGGGTGTGTGTGTGTGTGTGTTTGTGTGTGTGTGTTTGTGTGTGTGTGTGTGTGTGTGTGTGTGTGTGTGTGTGTGTGTGTGTGTGTTATGTACTCTAAAGGGAAGTGTTCCACTTTTGAACACATTTTCTGAAACGAGTTTTGAACACAGCGTAACATGTATAGTGCATAGTTCTACTTTCTACTTTCTTTTTGGTTCTCTCTTTTCTTTCACACCAAACACACCATGCTCAAATTGATTAAGTGTTTAAAGAAAACCGGCATTATGTTAACAAAGGAAAACTACTTAGCAGAACTTTCAGTGTGTGTGTCAATAAATGCAGATAATCATAACCAAGTCCAGTAAAAAAGGCTTTAAGTTCGAACGTCAGTGCATTGAAAGCGCTAACATCCTCCATGGTGTTGATTTTTAGTATGTGTCTAGGTGAAGGGGTGGTATTAACCATTGTGTGGGTATAGATCCCCCCAACGGGTTAGGGGGAAGAATTTACCCGATGCTCCCCAGCATGTCGTAAGAGGCGACTAACGGATTCTGTTTAAGTGTTTAAGTGTTTCTTGTATAGAATATAGTCAATTTTTGTAAAGATTTTAGTCAAGCAGTATGTAAGAAATGTTAAGTCCTTTCTACTGTAAACTTGCATTCTCCCAGTAAGGTCATATATTGTACTACGTTGCAAGCCCCTGGAGCAAATTTTTGATTAGGGCTTTTGTGAACAAGAAACAATTGACAAGTGGCTCTATCCCCTCTCCCCCCTTTTCCCGTCGCGATATAACCTTCGTGGTTGAAAACGACGTTAAACACCAAATAATGAAAGAAAGAAAGAAAGAAAGAAAGGGTATAGATCTGAGACGGTGAGCTGAACTGTGTTCAAAGGAACGACCGTTGCGTACGACACTCACAGTTTTCAATTGCTTCGTGAGACCGGCACGGTTGGCCTAGTGGTAAGGCGTCCGCCCCGTGATCGGGAGGTCGTGGGTTCGAACCCCGGCCGGGTCATACCTAAGACTTTAAAATTGGCAATCTAGTGGCTGCTCCGCCTGGCGTCTGGCATTATGGGGTTAGTGCTAGGACTGATTGGTCCGGTGTCAGAATAATGTGACTGGGTGAGACATGAAGCCTGTGCTGCGACTTCTGTCTTGTGTGTGGCGCATGTTAAATGTCAAAGCAGCACCGCCCTGATATGGCCCTTCGTGGTCGGCTGGGCGTTAAGCAAACAAACAAATTGCTTCGTGCGTCTTGTTTCTTGACCATAACTCTTGATTTTGGTACCGTTGCGTTCCTAATAATACTGTACACGTTCCTCAGATATAAGACTCGCTGTGCATAATTGGATCGAATACGTGATAGTCGCTAATGAATGAAGTTATTAGTTTCTTTTCTCCCGATTAAGGTACATACTGTGACTAATTGGAACCTCGCAGTCAGGAGACCAATACCGCAACAGTTGGTTTACATCTTTGTGTACCCGTGTACGTATGTTTGGTTTTGGTTATTTGCTAGAGGAAGTCGATATTTTGGGAACTATGAAATTCTTCTTCTTCTTCTTCTTCGTTCGCTCAGACAGTAACTCAGGAGGCCCTGATGAAGGCTGCTGTACGCCGGAGGCTTGAACTATGAAATGAAAATGGCGGCCATAATTAATATTTTGCTGATATCTACTTCCTCGTGCAGGTAATAACAAACCAAACATACGGTTTTGTTAATGATTTTTGTCAAGAAAAAAAGACGCACGAAGCAATTGACAACTGTGACTATCGTACGTAACAGCTTACTTGACCTTCACCTTAAACCAGTAACGCTGACTCAAACCAGACTGTCGTTGAACCAGACCCCGTGTGGCTTCAGCCCGTGTCAGAACAGCGGTGTCCATGACGCTGCAACCGGAATGTGCGACTGTACCGGTACCGGCTTCATCGGGGCTACCTGTACTGGTAAGGACATTTTTTATTTATTTTTTAATATATAGACACATGTTTTTAAACATACATTGGCACATACCTACATACATTTAATACACATTTATATGGGTGAAGGTGTGTGAGCAGAAAGAGGGGTAAGGACAATTAAAAGGAAACGAAAATCTGTGTTAGGGTGGTTACTTGCATTCCGTAAATTCTTCTGTGCGAATGGGAGGGGGGGGGGGGGGGGGTATGCTGGATTTGGCTAGGGTATCTCAATCAGTGTTTCACATCCTTGAGATATTTTGAGGCACATTGTGTCATGCCTCTAATTGGTGGATATTGGTGAGGGGGGGGGTGTTTATACCTCTTGCTAAATAAGAGCAAGGGTTTCCAACATACATTTTGCAACTGAAAGTGACAGTAAGTTACTTTCTAAATCATCGATACACACCGAGTTCCGGTGTATATTACAAATAATGGTGGAAGTAGGCGGATGATAAAAACTGGGAACTGTTTCGTCTGCTGGATTATCATCGTTATTGAAGATCCCTTCTAGTTTTGTAAGAAGTAGAGAGTGGAATGAAGTAAATATAAAGTAAATATTCTGCCACTAAAGAAAAGGAAGAAAGACCAAGGAAATGTGCGCTGACTACTTCGAAAGTTTGTTGTGCGACGTATGTTAATTCCTTTCCCCCAAACGCCGTAAGAAATGCACTCTATAAATAGAGGATGCTGAAGAATAACTCTGTCGTTTTTGTATGGGTTGTGACAGAGTTAATATTCGTGTTTTTACTGCGTCAAACTGTCCCAAGTGACATTACTATACTAGTCACCAGCGAGGGATTTGTTTGTTTGCTTAACGCCCAGTCCACCACAAAGGGTGATATCAGGGCGGTGCTGCTTTGACATTTAACGTGCGCCACACACACGACAGAAGTCGCAGCACAGGCTTCATGTCTCACCCAGTCACATTATTCTGACACAGGACCAACCAGTCCTAGCACTAACCCCATACTGCCAGACGCCAGGCGGAGCAGCCACTAGATTGCCAATTTTAAAGTCTTAGGTATGACCCGGCCGGGGTTCGAACCCAAGACCTCCCGATCACGGGGCGGACGCCTTACCACTAGGCCAACCGTGTCCAGCGAGGGGTGTGTCGGAAACACGTGGACAAGGAGCACGCGTAGAAAACTTGCGTTCACTCTGTCACACAACCTATACAAACGACCGGCACGGTTGGCCTAGTGGTAAGGCGTCTGCCCCGTGATCATACCTAAGACTTTAAAATTGGCAATCTAGTGGCTGCTCCGCCTGGCGTCTGGCATTATGGGGTTAGTGCTAGGACTGGTTGGTCCGGTGTCAGAATAATGTGACTGGGTGAGACATGAAGCCTGTGCTGCGACTTCTGTCTTGTGTGTGGCGCACGTTATATGTCAAAGCAGCACCGCCCTGATATGGCCCTTCGTGGTCGGCTGGGCGTTAAGCAAACAAACAAACAAACAAACAAACAAACAAACAAACCTATACAAACTTGTCCGAGTCGTTTCCGGAATTCGTCTATTGCTTCGCGATGTCATCGGCACGTTTAATTATTGACAAGACAAAACGTTACGTTTACAGTAAATCGACCCAGTGGTCTTTACACCCCCGGTATAGGGGTGTGTATAGGATTCGGTCGATGTGTTTGTTTGTTTGTTTGTTTGTGTGTGTGTTTGTGTTCGCATATAGATCTCAAGAATGAACGGACCGATCGTCACCAAACTTGGTGAACAGGTTCTATACATTCCTGAGACGGTCCTTACAAAAATTGGGACCAGTCAAACACACGGTTAGGGAGTTATTGGTGGATTAAGATTCTACAAGGACTTATAGAGGGACATATTAATGGTCAAAGGAAAATAACCTTCTCAGTTGGTGGCAGTGAGAATGGTAAGGACGGGGGTGTTTTTCCTACCTCGGAGGAATTTCTTGTTTAAGTAGACAGATATACAAACACTTATGATACAACTAATGAACTTATCTCAAAATCGTCGACGAATCTTGCTTGCAAAATGCAAGTGAGGTAATGCAAATAATGGTATTTTGCAAGCGAGATTCGTCGACGATTTCCAGATAGGTTAATTATTTGTATCATAAATGTTTGTTTGTACTTTAAAAGACCACTTGGTCGACGTACTGTACATGTAACGTTTTGTGTGTGTCAATAATCAAACGTTCCAATAACATACAGGTCTTGTTTTTTTCATTCTGAATTTTGAAACGTTAGCGGTCTTTCTGTTTTTGGATTCTGAATTTTGGAACATTTGTTGGAACGTTTGTTGGAACGTTTGTTGGAACGTTTGTTGGAACGTTTGTTGTTGACGGGCGCTGTGGCGGGGTGGTAAGACGTCGGCCTCTTAATCGGAAGGTCGAGGGTTCGAATCCCGGCTGCGGCCGCCCGGTGGGTTAAGTGTGGAGATTGTTCCGATCTCCCAGGTCAACTTATGTGCAGACCTGCTAGTGGCTTATCCCCCTTCGTGTGTACACGCAAGCGCAAGATCAAGTGCGCACGGAAAAGATCCTGTAATTCATGTCAGAGTTCGGTGGGTTATAGAAACACAAAAAGCATGCTCCAAAAGCGGCGTATGGCTGCCTAAATGGCGGGGTAAAAACGGTCATACACGTAAAATTCCACTCGTGCAAAAACAGGAGTGTACGTGGGAGTTTCAGCGCACGAACGCAGAAGAAGAAGGAACGTTTGTTGTCAATCTGTTCTTGGATTCTGAATTTTGAAACGGGTGGATGAAGAGAACGGCAATACAGGGCTAGGGGCGTTTGGAGCTTAAGATAAGTGAATACACTTTAAACACCTTTCTGTAACAAGGTTTGAACACTTTGTGACATTGTACATACAGTCGAACCCGCTCATAAGAAAGTCGAGGGGATTTGTTTTGCACTCTTATATCTAAAGGTGTTTCATATCCGGAGACTCCGGATAAAATAACCATTTGGGCAATTTCTTTCTTTTATCCGAAGATTTTTTTAATCTTATGTTTGGAAAAGCATTGCATTTTAATGTCCGCAGGCATGCGCGCGAATGTTCATTTAAGTATGACTGTTTATGTTTGTAATTTCATGTCGTTGGGAATAGTATGTGCGAATTAATATGTGTATCTTTCATGTGTTATCGAGAGGTAGAGAAAGTGAGAGAGAGAGAGAGAGAGAGAGAGAGAGAGAGAGAGAGAGAGAGAGAGAGAGAGAGAGAGAGAGAGAGAGAGAGAGAGAGAGAGAGAGAGAGAGAGAGAGAGAGAGAGAGAGAGAGAGACAATGACAATGACAATTCTTTATTCAACGAGGGTAGTAGATTAAGCAGTGGTCTGCTTTTTTACATCCAGCCCTCGCCCTAAAGAGGGACTAACTAGAGAGAGAGAGAGAAAGAGAGAGAGAGAGAGAGAGAGAGAGAGAGAGAGAGAGAGAGAGAGAGAGAGAGAGAGAGAGAGAGAGAGAGAGAGAGAGAGAGAGAGAGAGAGAGAGAGAGAGATGTCTAAGGCAACGTCTTTTCTAACAACCTTTCCTTACATTAAATACAAAATTCTGATAAATGATCACAGAAGAACAAACAAACAAACATACCAATAAGCTAACAAACAACGAAGAACAAGCGAACAAATAACTGAAAAATTAGCCTGCAAGCAAGCAACTTCAGACGCGACACGATAGGAGAGTATGAAAACCAAATTAACTACGGAAACACACACGCAAACGAGCACACGTTAATGTACAAGAACACACACGCCGGTTTCGCAAAATCGGCACATTTTAGAAGCCTTTACGCGTTTCCGGCAAAACGCTGCCGATTTCACGTAATAGGCAGCGTTTTACGGATTACGCGAAATGGGCAAAAATGTTGCCGATTCCGCGAATTCGGCACGATACATGCTTGAGCCAGTAAAGCAAAACCGACCCCCCACCCCCTTCGCACACGCACACAGACACAGGTGCACAAGTACACGTACACACAAACCCGAACAAGCACGCATTGGAAAGGCACGTACTTTTGAATGTATTTCCGTATGTGCATAAGCAGCCCCCTTCTCACCCCCCCCCCTCTCTTCCTCGCCCCCCCCCCCCCCCAACACACACAAGCGCACAAATTGTGCATGAACGCACGCAGGCACGCACAAACACGTACACACTGACCAGAACATGCACGCCCATTGGGAGGACAAGGAAGCCACACTGAGACCAGGAAGTGCATACCTGGAGTATGAAAACAAATCCAGTAGGTTTTTGTCGATCTCTTCATGCACTGCTTGTCTGTCGCGTTTTCTTTGGCACCTTTCGACGGTGCCACTGTAGAACTGCTGTCTATACTGTTCTTTGTTTCTCAACAGCTTGCTGAGAGTGGTTGGATAATGTGAAAGTCCTCGGAAATGGTTCCCCTTTTCTTTGCTGGTTGACTTTCAACAGCATCGATAATTTCGAACTTCGAAGGTGCGCTTTGGGCGTTCTACCCTGGCGGATGTCTCTAAGAATGCAACAATTAACACGCATCTTGAAGAGAACACTTGCTTAAAGTTCAAGTGTTGCAATCATTCTGAGCAGTCATGTCACAGCCTACAAAGGAGTAACTTAATCAGACAAAATTTCGATTCAGGTCTAACGTACCCTTCCGGTCAGTCTGGATCACATCCGGTGCGAGCATTGCGAGAAATGTAAATCGTCGCTGTAATTCACAAACCTGGTACCTCAAATTTTGAGGTTTTGAGGTTTTGGAACTAACACAATAGTTAGCTCCCTTTTTTTGTGTGTCCGTGAGTTGAGAAAAGCTCGTAACTCCAACTGATTTCTAAAATGAGAAAAAGTTCTTGAGAATAACACTCGTATCTTCATTGTTTCAATTGAGCGCCAAAGAAACACCTCTTACATTAAACTCACGAGCTTTTCGTGCCACACTTTGACGAAAACTATGTCATAATATGGAAGATGCGAGGTCACATGTGTTGTATCTTAAGCTTGCAAAACTACATCATGAAAGTGTATTGTTGAGTCGATCCCCGAATTTGGTAACTTTGTTTGAAATTGCACAAAAGTCAGACCATTTGGTCCAATGTCACGTTGTAGGCGTTTCATGCATAGACTGAAGTTTATGTCCTCTAACTATAAAGTGATTCAGTCAACAGATGTAGAAATGATTAACATTTTTTGTGGGTTGCATTTTTTGGGGGGTCACATTTTTGGGGCTCACCCTTTAGAACTAGGTACTATGTCACAAAGTGTTTAGAACATGTAAATATAAAGAATTGTGTTCACGTCTGTGTCAAATGCATAGAAAGGGGATTGAAATATGAGCAATATATGAAGGACAAGAGGAATACCCGGCTTCGCCGGGGTGAAACGCGAGACAGAGACAGACAGCGTGGCGGTTCACCACAATCACCTTTGAAGGCGAAGTCCTCTCAAACGGGATTGAGAATTTTAGAGCTTATTTCTAAGCCCTATATTATCTGTTATGGCTTCTACAATGCCAGAACATACAGACAGACAAAAGCCGCCAGACCCCATCACAAACAAAACTCTACAATCCACAGGTGTTGCCTCCACACACACACACACACACACACACACACACACACACACACACACACACACACACACATACACACACACACACACATACACCACGACCCTCGTCTCGATTCCCCCCTCTACCTTAAAACATTTAGTCAAAACTTGACTAAATGTAAAAAGGACTGTGGAAAAAATCTTCATAAACCCTCATAAAGCCTCATAAACACAGTGTGGTTTTGATTTGATTTGTTGCTTTTTGGGTCCAGCGGAACATAAAGGCCAAATCAGGACCCCAAACACAGTGTGGTTGAAAATGTAAACACTGAACCCCCACCTCCTCACCCATCGCAATTGCTCGTTCATTCGGGTATTGCGACTCCTAAGAATACAAACAAGTCGCGTAAGGCGAAAATACAACATTTAGTCAAGTAGCTGTCGAACTCACAGAATGAAACTGAACGCAACGCAACGCAGCAAGACCGTATACTCGTAGCATCGTCACTCCACCGCCCGTGGCAAAGGCAGTGCCCGTGGAATTGACAAGAAGAGCGGGGTATTCGTTGCGCTGAGAAGGATAGCACGCTTTTCTGTACCTCTCTTCGTTTTAACTTTCTGAGCGTGTTTTTAATCCAAACATATCATATCTATATGTTTTTGGAATCAGTAACCGACAAGGAATAAGATGAAAGTGTTTTTAAATTGATTTCGAAAAAAAAAATTGATAATAATTTTTATATATTTAATTTTCAGAGCTTGTTTTTAATCCGAATATAACATATTTATATGTTTTTGGAATCAGCAAATGATGGAAAATAAGATAAACGTAAATTTGGATCGTTTTATAAATTTTTTTTTTTTTTACAATTTTCAGATTTTTAATGACCAAAGTCATTAATTTATTTTTAAGCCACCACGCTGAAATGCAATACCGAAGTCCGGGCTTCGTCGAAGATTACTTGACCAAAATTTCAACCAATTTGGTTGAAAAATGAGGGCGTGACAGTGCTGCCTCAATTTTCACGAAAAGCCGGATATGACGTCATCAAAGACATTTATCAAAAAAATGAAAAAAAAATTCGGGGATTTCATACCCAGGAACTGTCATGTCAAATTTCATAAAGATCGGTCCAGTAGTTTAGTCTGAATCGCTCTACACACACACACACACAGACACACGCACATACACCACGACCCTCGTCTCGATTCCCCCCTCGATGTTAAAACATTTAGTCATAACTTGACTAAATGTAAAAAGATAAGTCAAACACAGTAAGACTGAAGACTGAATTTGACACTAAAGACGAACTCGAACATTTCATTGATAAATTTTCATTTAATTAATATACTTACCCAACTCACATAAATAGCATTAACCTCCGTTTGATGCTTGGACATTGAAGTACTGACCCAGGTAACAGGGGGAGGTAACTCCCAAAACCTTGAAGTCAAGGCCCTGGTAGTTACCTCCCCTCACCGGCAGCCCGCACATGCGCGGTACATATCGCCGATATACTCATTCCCAATGAAACACCACCTTCAACTATTAATAACGATCGCTTTTTTGGCCAAGTTTTTATCATAAGGAATACCTACTGGTGTGTCTGTCGTAGGTTACGTCCTTCAGGGCCGTTCCTTTTTGTTGAGGGACGGATCCTTCCTCCATTGCGAACAGAAGAGGAGCCATTTGTGTGACCTGATGCCCTCTGAAGTTCTGCCTGTAGTGCCGAAGGTGGACCGCCTCTGTGTGGCCCATCCAACGGCACAAGACCTCAAAGTCAGCCTCATTTAAACCCAACACTTGGGCTGTTGTCGCTATTTCTTTGCGGAGGTTGGTACTCCGCAGCCTTTCCGGATGTTGTAATTTGTCAGATAATGCTTCAACCGTGACACGAAGGGCATCTAAACCTCGGATGTAGCCATTTGACCCCTACAAAAGAAGGCAATAAATTAGAGAGGAGTAAGGAACCCGTTTATAAAGGTCGAGCCAAATTTGTGTTTTTAATAAATGTCTTCGATAATGTAATATCCCCATTTTTTTATCAATTTGATTACAAAATGTTGTCAAGCAATCTTCATTGCTTTTCAGCTTGGAGGCTTAAAATCTAAAAAATGTAATTAAAATTAAACAAATTTGTTATCGATCCAAATATGATTTCATCTTATACTTTATCATTCCGTTTGGCCAAAAAAAAATAGGTGTGGTTACGGTAACATAGCCAAAAAAAATAGGGTAGGAAGGTAGGCGATCACTTTTTTTTAAACTTTGTTTTTCTAATGTGTACAAATTTAACCTACTTGACAGGGAAATAAGTGTGTGACTCGGGCGCTTTTGCTTTTATTGCGTTTTCTGCACTCGTTTTCTTGGGTGTTTTTTTGGTTTTTTTGACAAATGTAATAAAAAGTTATAGGGTCGGCCCAAACAAATTGGGTAGGTCGGGTTACCGTAACTACACCTATTTTTTTTTTAGGCCTTATTATAAAAAAACATATACACATGCCATGTTTGGATTAAAAACAAGATCAGAAAGTTAAAAAGAATAGGAAAAGCATGCTTACCTATAAAGCTCTATAGGCTACTATGTTATCCCTTGCTTATTGATATATATTTTCCCATGTTCTTCAGGTGTCATGTAGTGCGAATTGCACTCATTTGTATGTTTGTATGTTCTTTATCACACACACATCCCCCCCCCCCCTCCCAACGGCCAGCTTCCAAGGTGAAAAATGAAATTTTTTAACATTTTTTGTTATTTGGGTTGTTTGCGGTGTTAAGTACCTAAACCACTCAACGATCACACTATGCGATAGTTTTTGGGCAAAAGATAACCTAAATATTTTAATTTTAATTAAATGTGCATCAGGGCGGTGTCAAAAAATGCCTTGTGGCAGCTCATTAAATATTCATAAACTTTGAAAGTACATTTCTTCGGTTTGGAATGTAGCAGACGATTCATTCAAAGACCACTGTGCTCAGCGAAACCGAATCTACAAGCTTGATTCGACAGCCGAACTCGGTAGAAAGATGTATTTTCATTGGAGAAAGAAAATTAGGCATTCTCATCTGACTCGTGCACAACAGTCATATTAAAGTTATCTTAAACTTCAAACTCGTTTTTCTCGAAAACACATTTTACACATATACCGTCACTATTTTCCACACATCTAAAAAAACTATTTGATGAAATCAAATAAAATTTTGTGTGCTGCATAATTGATAACAAAGGCACATTTTGCTATTTTATTGGAACATTAGAGCAAATCTAAACATCATTATGAGAGTCACATAAAAGTCCTCATTTCAGGATAAAAAAAAAATTCTCCAAAATACTCTCTTGTGAAAATAGCACACTGTTTAGTGCTCAATTTGTGATAAGTGTGTAAAATTTCATGTCTGTATCTGTCTTGCATGAACAGTTATTTGTGTAATGATTATCATACATGTTCGTCATGTTTTTTTTTATATTTAATTATTTTATTTTTTTTAGCTATCAAAACTTTCTATTACATTTAACTGAATTATGTCTGAGTGCTCAGACACACTTGAAGAATATATGAGCCAAAAATGGGAAAGATCAGCAGTGTTTCTGAAATGCTATGGCAGAAAGATTTGAACACGTTTTTTGTCATTTTTCACCTTGGAAGCTGGCCTTAATAAATGCAAACACAAAAGGGTTGCTGGATGCGACCATTCCTGCTTCCCGAAAGTCAATCAAGCTGTGCAGGGCTTCTTGAACTTCCGGTGTCAGGATCACTGGCACTGGGCGTGCCCGCTTCCCACGCAGCATAACCCTGGCAAGGGTTTTCAGTACATGTTCATCCCCCTGTGATAGCTGAAGCTCTCTTGTGTAGCCTTTTTCCATTTGATCCAAATCTTTTAGCGTCATAGTTGCAGCCTATAAACAAAAACCATATCACATAAAACGTTATCAAAATATCTAGTCAAGATTTCAGACTGAAACTAAGGGAGCAACACTGAAAAGCAGTCAATATGTAGTAGTGTTTGGCCTGTCTCTACAAAGCATGCTAAAGTGAAAAGTTAAGGATACTTTCTCAGTGCTAAAACCTAGATGGCAAACAGCTATAGTTTGATCAGAAAACAAAAACAGCAAATGCTTGCACACAACTCGCCTTCGTTGCCCCTGTTAATGCTGCGTCGCCCAAAACAAATAACAATTTTGGGTGTGACAACAAAAAAAAGAACAGGGCCGGAGTGCTATGTAAATTAAGAGCAGTTCTTCCAAACCCAAATCTACGGTTCATCGAAGAAAGAAGAAAAACTAAATTCTTGTCCAACACGACTTGCATTTTGCCGTGTGCGCTGTAAAATCTCCCAACCTTCAAGCAGACATCTTCATTTAAAATGAGAAAAATCCACACAACAGGTGCTTTTCGTGAAAGTTGAGGCGGCACTGTCACGCCCTCATTTTTCAACCAAATTGGTTGAAATTTTGGTCAAATAATCTTCGACGAAACCCGGACTTCGGTATTGCATTTCAGCTTGGTGGCTTAAAAATTAATTAATGACTTTGGTCATTAAAAATCTGAAAATTGTAAAAAAAAATAAAAATTTATAAAACGATCCAAATTTACGTTTATCTTATTCTCCATCATTTGCTGATTCCAAAAACATATAAATATGTTATATTTGGATTAAAAACAAGCTCTGAAAATAGGAATAGGAATGATTTGCACAGAACTATACAACCGCGCATTAATCGATCGCCTGCGCAGGTTGACTGGTTGAGAGAATAGAATTCGATCAAACTTTCGCAAAAAAACTCCTCTTTTCTTTGAATAACTGAAGAAAGGAGGAATAAAGAGGTTACACACCTCGTCTCAGTGATTATAAAAAATAATGGTCTCAGTTCGCGGTCATGAAAAAGCTCGCTAAAGCTCGCATTTTTCATGATCCGCTAACTTCGACCATTATTTTTGATAATCACTGAGACTCGGCATGTAACCTCTACATATTGACCCACACTTTACCCATTTAAGACCATGTATTGTCTAATCCTAAGATTAAGGACACCCTACACATACAACTTTCCCCCACAACATCCTCTCCCTACCCATCCTGAACTCAGGTTTAAAACTAGGTCTCATTTTTATCCCTGACAGGATGCGTTGAGTTTCCTAAACTATTTAGGAAAACGATTTTTTACATACCTAGAGCTTATCGTAATGTGTTATTGATAAAAGCAGATTCGCGATCGTCAATAATGACTGTTTAATTTTGTTGTGTAATTTTTAAACTACACAGGAATTTTTTTGTTAGACAGTTTCAAGCGAGCTATCTTTCGTGGATGTACTTACCGTGCAAACAACTCTAAATATGGCAAAAGTGTCACGTGATAATCAACTTTGGCTACGAAGCAGACGATACTTTTTACATTTAGTCAAGTTTTGACTAAATGTTTTAACGTAGAGGGGGGAATCGAGACGAGGGTCGTGGTGTATGTGTGTCTGTGTGTCTGTATGTGTGTGTGTGTGTGTGTAGAGCGATTCAGACCAAACTACTGGACCGATCTTTATGAAATTTGACATGAGAGTTCCTGAGTATGATATCCCCGGACGTGTTTTTCAATTTTTTGAGAAATGTCTTTGATGACGTCATATCCGGCTTTTTGTGAAAGTTGAGGCAGCACTGTCACGCCCTCATTTTTCAACCAAATTGGTTGAAATTTTGGTCAAGTAATCTTCGACGAAGCCCGGACTTCGGGATTGCATTTCAGCTTGGTGGCTTAAAAATTAATTAATGACTTTGGTCATTAAAAATCTGAAAATTGTAAAAACAAAGATATTTTATAAAACGATCCAAATTTACGTTCATCTTATTCTCCATCATTTTCTGATGCCAAAAACATATAAATTTGTTATATTCGGATTAAAAACAAGCTCTGAAAATTAAAAATATAAATATTATTATTAAAATTGAATTGTCGAAATCAATTTAAAAACACTTTCATCTTATTCCCTGTCGGTTCCTGATTCCAAAAACATATAGATATGATATGTTCGGATTAAAAACACGCTCAGAAAGTTAAAAGGAAGAGAGGTACAGAAAAGCGTGTTATCCTTCTCAGCGCAACTACTACCCCGCTCTTCTTGTCAATTTCACGGCCTTTGCCATGAGCGGTGGACTGACGATGCTACGAGTATACGGTCTTGCTTTAAAATTGCATTGCGTTCAGTTTCATTCTGTGAGTTCGACAGCTACTTGACTAAATGTTGTATTTTCGCCTTACGCGACTTGTTTCTGTATCCATTTGGGAGTGATGCAACAATATCATGGTCTCCTTCCCACAGCCGTCTCAGCATTTCGACTTGTTTTAACCTTAGAACGATGTCTTTATCATAACTGTGAAGAACATAACAGAGATTACTGTAGAAGTCGGCCAATCTGCAATCACTTTCGTCTCGGTTGGGAGTTAACTGTGTATTCCTGTTTTGATAGTCTCGGCGGACCAACGGGGAGCATCCAGTCAGAGAGAACACTGGCGATAGCCGTGGAGCGATGAGTTCAGTTTGCTCCCTACCCCCATCCTCAACCACCACAACACTTCTTTACCACAACTTACAAACAAGTAGTACAACCTACTTTTGTCAAACTGTTGATTTTCTCCCTCAAACTTTCACAGAAAATTCGAATATCCGACGTTTGTGGGATCTCTGCCGTTTTTGTGATTTTCGACTCCTTGAGTTGCAGCGCCGCGGCGTCCCCGACATCCACCGCCCAACTGGAGGACATCAAAATGCTGAAATTGGGCTGCTTCTTGTCCGGCTCTGCCAGCTTTAATCTCAGCTCCTTGAAGAGCATCAGCACATCTGAAATATTAATTCAAAGAATACACTTACAGCTTCAGCATCCCACAATCATACAGCTTAGGCAAAAGGAAGCATTTGAGCAGCACATCTGAAATATTAATTCAAAGAATACACTTTCAGTTTCAGCTTCAGCATCCCACAATCATACAGCTTGGGCAAAAGGGAGCATTTGAGCAGCACATCTGAAATATTACTTTAAAGAATACACTTTCACTTTCAGCTTCAGCATCCCACAATCATACAGCTTAAAGGTACTGAACTTGTCAAATCCAGGTGCACGGAGCCTCTGGGGCTTTTAGTCATACCTCAGGCAGCTATCCGTTAGAAGAACTACCAAGTTTCATTGACTTGCACCCAAAGAGTCAAGAACTGCGATTTTTTTTACGAATTAATTTCGTACTCGGACCCGGCTGGTCTTGACCTATTTTTGGATCTAAATTTAGACCACATCATGCACAAAAAGACACGTCACTAGCAAACTATGTCAGACATCATCATGAGTTTGTGTAAAACAAAATGGAGGCCGGAATCACTCAGTTGAATCGAACTCCGACCAAACACCACGTAATAACTAGATTAATTTATGCACTCGCGTGAACAAGAAACTGTCGAGCTTCACAGATGTAGTAGTTTTGGGTTTGTTTTACTACCATAGGAGGATTTTTGAACTGTAAATGCACTCAGCTGCAACAAAAACGCAAAACGAAGGCTGTGAGCTGCACTGTGCCTTTAACTGCAAGAGGGAGCATTTGAGCAGCAAAAATGTGCTAGTATTTACCTGAATTGACAAATGACAGTAAGCCTTTAATGCTCAAATGAATACATGACACACATTGTTGCTATTATTTTTTTCTGTTGTTTATGGAACTGTTTCTTGTCCAACAGGCAGTGAAAGGGTCTAGTTTCAAAAACAGATCAAAACCTCACGCACCCTAAAATGTTTTTTTCATGGCTTGTCATTCCGTTGGCCAACCAAATAGACATTTTTAAGTATTCAGCCCCACTGAATACTCAGGTTTGTTAATGACAGAATAATGGGGGAAGATAATATATATACTTACTCTACCAGCAGCCTTCCCACTGCTCCCACACAGCTTGGTGCTCTGATGTGCCCATTGCTGGCAAAACCAGCAATGTCCTTTGTAGCCTTGATGATGTCATCGAAGTTTTGAGGAGAAATCATCTCTGCGGCAGTTGTTGTTTGCCTGCCGGTGACTTCTCGAAATCTTTCGATGAGACTTGCCAGGAGGTTAAGGTTGAACCTTAAGTGTTGGTAGTCAGCATGGCACATTCCATGTCTCGACACAAATCGTTTTGCAACCATACGCAGGAGCGTGTCGCTGCCAGCAATTGACCGGTGATGTTTGTTGCGTATGCCATTCACGACCATGTGCAAATGAGAAACAAACTGGTCTGAATTGTCCGTGTACAATTCAAGAAGCTGTCCTGTTGGCTTCTTGTCGACAGACTCATGGCGTGAGAAACCGTGCCTCTGGTACAAGCCTAGGCATTTCATGCACTTCTTCAATTTGTTAATGACCACAGTCTTGGGTTTTCTCTGAACAATTAAACCACCTTCAATGTCGCCTTCCAGTACTTTTGCATTGTGAACGTCTCTGCCTTAGTTTCGGATGATCAAGAGGGCCTGCGAGCGTTGGGGCTCTGGAAGAGCCTGGGCCGCAGCAACATCTGCCTCCTCGCTGTGGCTTTTTATGAGGTGCCGGTTGAGGAGTTGAGCCAAATACTTTTTGCAGAAGATACAAAAGTATCGCTTTCCCTCTCTCTGGATTTTGACTCCTGAAACCCATGATACTTGAATAATGAAGTTGGAAACTACATCACAAAAGAAAGGAAAACTGCCACAACAAAATGGACAAGATAAATCAGCGGAGGTTGCATTTAAATTAAAGCGAAGTCGATGCACTTTCAGAGGAGATACTCCTAATCTAAGTCTAATCAGAAGATTTCTAGCTTTAATATGTTTCAAATCGTTTAAATAGTTGGATAATGTTAGGGTTGATTTGAAGGTTCTGTACAGAGAGAGAGAGAGAGAGAGAGAGAGAGAGAGAGAGAGAGAGAGAGAGAGAGAGAGAGAGAGAGAGAGAGAGAGAGAGAGAGATTGAGAGAGAGAGATTGAGAGAAAGAGACAGACAGTGAGAGAGAGAGAGAAAGATAGATGGGTTCTTTTTCCCAACTATTGGGGGTTTCTGGGGGTACTCCTTTTTTTATGTCAGGTCGATTTGGGGGGTACCCTTGCTTGAGCATCGTCATGTGACCACTGTGAAAGAAATTTTTGATCGGGAAAAAAGTACCACAGAGTCAAGTGGGGTGCCTTTACTGGCCTAATAGGATTGAATGAAATGAAACAGGGATGAATGCCTTAAACATATTGCAGTAGAAGTTTAGGCAACTCTCATTCATCCCATAAACATCCTCAGTCACTGAAGACATGCGTGCATACCTTTGCTTGTATTTTCCTCCGGTGATGTCGGGCTTTTGGTACCTGCATACAGAATGAAAGTAAATTAAAACTTGTGCATGCTTAGTTTGAAATTCAACAGATCATGAACCAGGTACCAAAAAGATATACCGGCACGGTTGGCCTAGTCAGGGCCTAGCATTGTAAGCCGTTCGGCTTACTTTACGCCGAAATAACATCTCCAGTACGCGGAACTCGATTTGGTGTACGCCGAAATGCAAAAACCTGTTATTCCCAAATGGTAAACCCAAACAGTCCCAGCTTTCGTTTTGTGCGCTGTTCAGTTCAATTCTCAATCGGTTAGTTTGCTTGAGCACGCACTTCCTCTAGCATCGCGCGAGCATGCTTTGTGCCGGTGTTTTGTGGCTCTAGACTTGAAATAATGTCTCGAAGCGACATTGTTGAACGTGGTCAGCCATTCAGTGACAAAGAATCCAGGTATTCCTGGAAGTGGGAATGGCACTTTCAGGCCAAATAACACAAGATTGTCAGTTTTCTTGTTTTCTGTCTGTGTTTTGCTTGTTGGTGAAGGCATAATTTAGTTGCTCAATCTTCTTTGGGGTGGTCATTTTAGGTAAAAAATCTCTAAAAAATCTTCAAATTTTCTTTTTTGAGAGTTTTTTTTTTCTATTTCACCACTATTTATATTTATATTTCTTCTTTTGTTCCCCACCAGGGGCCAGACCCCCGCCTTTGTAATTGAACTCACTTTATCCAATGCTAGGCCCTGCCTAGTGGTAAGGCGTCCGCCCCAAGATCGGGAGGTCGTGGGTTCGAACCCCGGCCGGGTCATACCTAAGACTTTAAAATTGGCAATCTAGTGGCTGCTTCGCCTGGCGTCTGGCATTATGGGGTTAGTGCTAGGACTGGTTGGTCCGGTGTCAGAATAATGTGACAGGGTGAGACATGAAGCCTTTGCTGCGACTTCTGTCTTGTGTGTGGCGCACGTTATATGTCAAAGCAGCACCGCCCTGATATGGGCCTTCGTGGTCGGCAAACAAACAAACAAACCAAAAAGATATGAACACCAAAACGCTTTTGTATGACGGCTTACTAGTGCCAGAACCTAAGGTTACCATTTTCACGTGAAATTTAGTAAATAACAGTGTTAATTACTTATTTTCAATTTTGCCTCATTTTTGGTCACAGTAGTCGGACTTAAGAGTCCGCACTGAGAGGCTACAACGTCCGTCAAACATCACTCTCACAATATTTCTGAAATATCTTTTAAGGGCCTTATCGAGCAAGTTATCCGACGGGAAGATGCATGTCAGTTTTCTGCAATAGCGCTTTCCTTAACGTTGTTTTTGGGTAATTTAAAAAAGAATAATCGACCCCAAAAACTTTCGAATCGAAGCTGCTTTTAGCAGACGGACTTTTGATCAGCTGTGGTCACACACTTTCACATATATCTTTCAATATAATTCCTTATTCGACAAGTTGTCAGGCAGACAGCTGTGCCTCATATTCATTTCCACTACTACACTCATACATCTGCTTTGTAGTGTATTAGTGACAGACAATTGATCCGAAAATGTTCGAATCGAGAGAGGAAAAATGGCGTGTAGCAGGACGGGTGCCAAAGGTCCGACCACTAGCAGACTGATCTGTTCGGTCTAGGCTAACACACTTTCACAAATGTCTTTCGATAGAATTCGTTATTCAACAAGTTGTCGGACACACAGTTGCATGTCACTGTTATCTACACATGCGTTCAGCTCTCATTGTTAATTTGCATCGGATTAAAGAAATATGGGCCAGAAAAGTATTGAATCAAAGGATTTTCGCTCTGGCCGGTGTAACAGTCGCGCATGCGCATTGAACCTCCACAGTCACAAGGCACATGAAAATTAGTAATTAACGCATGAAATTTTTTGGTGCTAGTAAGCCATCAGGAGGCGAGCCAAAACTGAAAATTAGACATTAACACTTAAAATAGTAATTAACATGTGAAAATGAGTAATTAACACGTTTAATTTAATTATTGCATGAAAATTACATAGTCACTTTCACGAGTTAATTACGAATATATTGTTTTGGCATATATTGTGTAAGACGTCATACTTTTGGTTAAAAGCCTGTAGTTGCATTGGCTAGTAAAATTGTTCCCTTACCTGGTAAAATATCAGAAGCCATAATACAGTATGTCACGATCGGGTGACAGAGACCAAGAAAGTGTCACTCAGTGGAGTGCCTGTTCTTGGTCGAGTATGATAGAAAGCGCCTGTGCGTGATATTGGGCTACAGCAGAGTTTGCTGACAGTGCTCAACTAGCACGGATGTTTTGTAGTGCACGAGTTTCACAGTGGGGGTTTCTGCTGTCATAGGGCTGACGGTTTTTCGCTGACAGCGCGCACGGGATTTTCACGGATTGAGTTTCTCGTGTCTTTTTTTTTTTGCTTGGGAGGCAGAATTGTGTATAGCTGGACTGGTTTTGTGACAAGGTCAGTCACGTGTTATTGGCTAGGTTGTCTGAGAGAGGCACAAGGGCGACACACTTGACACCCAGCGGCAGAAGGGGAAGGATCTAATACACAGTTTCTAGAGTATGATGGTTTTTCACCGAGTATTATATTCGGCACTCTAGGGGAACTTCCACAAGTTATTCCTTTTCTCTGCCACGTATTTTGCTGAGGACAAGTCGTCAACTTTCCTTCGTCGGCGATGGCTTTCGCATAAGGATTCGACAAGGGGTTCTGGACGTTTTTGGTCACTGTTGACGAACAGAGGCTGTTCCAGGGAGGAAGCGGACTTTGCTTCCATTGAGAGTACAATCATAGGCTTTTGAGGTAATAAATCATTATTTAACGCTGTTGATGAGTCTGTGTTGTGGAATGAAATACTCTCTGTTGTTCTTTCCAGGTTAGCGCATAATTTACTCTCTGTGACGCTAAAATACTAATCTGTATATGGTTTTTGCAGATAGGGAGAGAAGGACGGAAAATGACTGTTTTGTTGTTGTAAAAAGTCCGTTTTGTGCAGGCCCACGTGCTCGATGAGATATTTAAAGATGACATGTTTTAAGGTGGTGGGTGAGGGGTAGCTGACATGTTTAGTGCACCGATGCTTTCTGTTTGCAGCCTTCGTTTCGTTTCGCTTCGTTCGTTTCGGTTCGTTTTTCCTGTAACCGCTGCACGGCTGCCTTTGGCGGGACACTGCTAGCTGCAGACGTTGGAGCTGGGACCTGAGGAAGCTACGCTAACCGGCTAACCAGCAGACCGGCTAACCAGCGAACCGGCTAACCAGCAAACCGGCTAACCAGCAACCCGGCTAACCAGCATACCGGCTAACCAGCATACAGAAAGAAAGCTAAGTGCACCGTGTCTTACGCACCCCGTTGACCACCGTTGTCTTTTCTTATCTGTGATTTCATTGGAGTAGTGACAACGTGGGGTGTGTGACCCCTGCATGAACTAGAGCTTTTTGAACAGAACATTCTCATTTGACTGTATTTACACGGGATCAGCGTGTTACTATAATTTTCTATATACTACTGGCATTTTGTCAGTGATCACGGGTTGTTTACGTGTTGAGAACGTAAAAGGAACATATTTTGAGTGAAGGCTCGAGGGAGGTGGCGAGTTTATACATAAACAGGCGTCTGAAACTTATACTTTTGTTGACTCTATTTAATTGTATGACTGCGAGAGTGGATCGTGGTGTGGTTAGTTAATTAGTAGTAATTAACCGGTTCATAATCACCTTAAGTGATATATTGAAACGTGACACATGGGGGCCAAGCCGGGATTTACTCAGTTAATTTCCAACTGATAAAGACCCACCAATTAAGGATAACTAAGAGCAGATAATCTCGTCAGTGCTCGACTTATTTTCTGCTTGGTGCTACCCTTTTTTGTATAGTTTTGATCATATACCACACCTTAAGCGATTCACATCTTGCAGGAAATGTAAATTGTAATTTGTGAGTTATTGTATGCGCTAACTGTGATTACCTCCCTTTCCTTTGTTTGTAAATCTTTGTTGTTATACGTTCAGAGTTTTCCGTTGCATAGAGCTGAGCGGGGTTAGCGGATTTGTTACTCGTTTTACTCAGTTTTCTCTACATTGTTGTTTCGCATTCTGTAACAGGTTACATTTCTACCGTCTTGTTTTACTTGGATTTTTCTCCATATTTTGACTTTGTTGGAATTTTGGGGGGGAAGGGTCCGAGGACTTCTGTCCTAACCAAGGCTGTGGGAGACACTCTGTTTCACCGCAAAAAGCAGCCGATAAAGTAGGCCACGGCTGTGGGAAACACTTTGTTTCACCGCAAAAAGCAGCCATAAAGTAGGCTACGCGATTTGTTCTACACCGTTTGGATTTTTCTTCTGCATTTTCTGGTTGCTGGATTTTTGTATCCATCGCTTTCATCACCGCGTGTTCTAGCTATAGCTGCGTTAGACTTACTTTTGTGATAAAGCTTTGCTAAAACTAACCATGGCTACAGGGGGATCTCCTACGAGGAGAATAACTTTCGAGACTCCTGGGAGCGAGCAACCGACTGAGCGAGACGCACGCGTTAGAGCCCGAAGCGTTCTAAAACGCTTAGAAGTGGAACGGAAGGAAGAATTTGAGCGACTGACAAGAAAAGAAGAACGTGACCGACAGGACAAGAAAGACGAACTTGACAGACAAGAAAGGGAACGACAGGCTGAACGAGACAGACAGGAAAGGAAAGACGAACGTGACAGACAAGAACGGAAAGAGAAAGACGAGCTTGAGAGACAAGAACGACAGGCCGAACGTGACAGACTAGACCGGAAGGAACAGGCGGATCGCGATCACCAGCTAGAACTAGCTAGGCTACAGGCCGAGAAGGGTACGCTTACTCAGGCTAGCGCGCCGACGTTTGTTGCCGACCGTACGAGACTGCCGACGTTCGACGATGACAAGGACGAGCTCGACGACTTTTTACGCCGGTTTGAGCGCATTGCATCTGACCAGAAGTGGGAAGAGGCCACGTGGGCTAGCCGCCTTAGCACCTGTTTAAAAGGACGCGCATTGCAGCTCTACAACGCTTTGGATGACGACGAGGCGAGAGACTATCAGGCACTAAAGAAGGCGTTACTCCAGCGCTTCAACCTGACTGCGGAAGCCTACAGACGACGTCTGCGTAACAGCAAGAGACTGAGCGGCGAGCTGAGCCATCAGTTTGTGGCACGCCTTAATCTCTACCTGCGGCGCTGGGTGGAGATGGCCGAAAAGGACTGGACCGTCAACGACCTTGCCGACCTCATTGTCATGGAACAACTGATGTCCAGCCTGCGACCTGAGGTGGTGACCTTCGTGCAGGAGCACCAGCCAAAGACTACTCAGGAGGCAGCCGACTGGATCAGAGTACACGAGGACGCCCAGGCGATCTCCGGCAAATCTTCAGGCTCACGGCCGGGAAAATCGGGAAATTCAGGTTCTTCAGGACCCAAGGACGGGAAGGACGATCAGGGACACAAAGGATCAAGTTCCAGAACTGACATCCAGTGTTACTACTGCAACAAGCGGGGCCACGTGAAGAAGGACTGCCACAAGAGACAGGCTGACCAGAAGGGCGTACACTTTGTTGGCAGCGAGGAGTTAAGGGACGTCACGAGCTCATGCACCATTCCACAACTCTGCGTTCCGTGCTCCAGGAAACATTTCCAGCCCCACTGCAACGTCTACGTTAACGGAGTGAAGGGCGAAGGTCTGCGGGACACAGGGGCAGACATGATAGTGGTTCGGGCGAGTCTAGTTCCAGCTATGGCCTACACAGGAGACAGCATCAGAGTGAGAATGGCCGAGGCATCTCACGCTTACGACTTGAACACGGCAGTGATCAAGGTCGTAACACCCTTGTTCACGGGGACCATTGTGGCCGTCGTCATGGACGATCCTCCATGCAACCTGCTCATTGGAAACCGGGTTCAGTTTGTGGACGGCGTCACCAGGGAGGTTCCCGTTTATCGGTCTCCCGACGTCATTTCAGTGCTCACGCGGGCACAGGCGGAGCGAGAGGACAAACCTCTCAAACCCCTACCTGCTGCACGAGCTGCCCTGGGGAACGTGACCCCCGCGCTTCTCGCGAAGGCTCAGGCATCTGATCCGACATTAGCGACTCCTCGGGAGCACGCGAAGTCGGGGAAGGTGAAGCTGAGCGGGAAGCATGGGAGGTCAAGGTTCCTCAGGGACAAGAAGTTGCTCTACCGGGAGTTCAGCAACCAAGAAGGTACATTCAAACAGGTTGTCGTGCCTCGCGAGTTTCGCGAGGGTGTCATGGCAACGGCACACGACTCGATTCTGGGAGGTCATCTTGGCACCAAGAAGACCACGGATCGTGTCTGGCGCCACTTTTACTGGCCAGGCATCTGCACGGATATCCGACGTTTCTGTGCGTCCTGCGATAAGTGCCAGAAGGTGGTTGCCAAAGGAAGGGTGAGGAAGGTCCCCTTGGAGAAGATGCCGCTCATCGACGAACCCTTTCGTCGGGTGGCAGTGGACATCATCGGGCCCATCTTGCCTGCGTCTGAGGACGGAAACAGATACATTTTGACCATGGTGGACTACGCTACTCGATACCCAGAGGCGATCCCTCTGAAATCGATTGAAGCCACGCGGGTAGCTGAGGCTCTGGTTACTATGTGGTCCCGGCTGGGAATTCCATCAGAGGTACTCACCGACAGAGGCACGCAGTTCACGGGAGGAGTGATGGCGGAGGCAGCACGACTGCTATCACTGGAGCAGCACTTCACCACTCCTTACCATGCTCAGTGCAACGGACTGGTGGAAAGGTTCAATGGCACCTTGAAGACCATGCTGAGGAAACTAGCTCAGGAGAAACCACGCACGTGGGACAGGTACATCCCAGCATTGCTTTTTGCATACCGCGAGGTTCCTCAGGAGAGCTTGGGCTTTTCCCCATTTGAGTTGTTGTACGGCAGACAGGTACGCGGTCCCATGGCTATCCTGCGTCAGGCTTGGACAGACGAAGAAGCTGACGAGGAGGTGCAGACGACAGCGACCTACATAGTAGAACTCAGGAACAGGATTGAAGAGACCTGCAAACTGGCTCAAGAGAACCTGGGAAGAGCAGCACAGCGTTACGCGCGAGAATTCGACCGCAAGGCACGGCCGCGCAGCTTCAAGATTGGAGAACGGGTGTTGCTACTTCTACCTGTCAAACACAACAAGCTACAACTGCAGTGGCAAGGACCTTTTGAGGTGACAGCGAGGGTGGGCCAGAACGACTACAGGATCATGATGCACGGGAAAGCACGCCTGTACCACGCCAACCTGCTGCGCGCCTACATAGAGAGGACAGCCTACGGGGAGAAGAACAAAGACCAGAAGAACAAAGACAAGAAGACAGAGAAGGTTGCAGTCATCAGGGGTGAAACGAGGGGTTGCTCGTTCTTGAGGACGACCTTTCTGTCTGGAAACAGACCATCAACCTCTGCAATATCTTCAGGTTGCAAGGTTGGCAAACGCCAGACTTATGCGCTGGGCGTTGATTCTCCAACCGTACCAATTCACGGTACGCGTCATTCCGGGCGCCAACAATGTTGGAGCTGACTTTCTCTCTCGGGCTGTAGAGGAGAACATGACTGTGAGCGAAACCGAGGTTTCGTCTTGAAGAGGGGAGGTGTGTCACGATCGGGTGACAGAGACCAAGAAAGTGTCACTCAGTGGAGTGCCTGTTCTTGGTCGAGTATGATAGAAAGCGCCTGTGCGTGATATTGGGCTACAGCAGAGTTTGCTGACAGTGCTCAACTAGCACGGATGTTTTGTAGTGCACGAGTTTCACAGTGGGGGTTTCTGCTGTCATAGGGCTGACGGTTTTTCGCTGACAGCGCGCACGGGATTTTCACGGATTGAGTTTCTCGTGTCTTTTTTCTGCTTGGGAGGCAGAATTGTGTATAGCTGGACTGGTTTTGTGACAAGGTCAGTCACGTGTTATTGGCTAGGTTGTCTGAGAGAGACACAAGGACGGCACACTTGACACCCAGCGGCAGAAGGGGAAGGATCTAATACACAGTTTCTAGAGTATGATGGTTTTTCACCGAGTATTATATTCGGCACTCTAGGGGAACTTCCACAAGTTATTCCTTTTCTCTGCCACGTATTTTGCTGAGGACAAGTCGTCAACTTTCCTTCGTCGGCGATGGCTTTCGCATAAGGATTCGACAAGGGGTTCTGGACGTTTTTGGTCACTGTTGACGAACAGAGGCTGTTCCAGGGAGGAAGCGGACTTTGCTTCCATTGAGAGTACAATCATAGGCTTTTGAGGTAATAAATCATTATTTAACGCTGTTGATGAGTCTGTGTTGTGGAATGAAATACTCTCTGTTGTTCTTTCCAGGTTAGCGCATAATTTACTCTCTGTGACGCTAAAATACTAATCTGTATATGGTTTTTGCAGATAGGGAGAGAAGGGCGGAAAATGACTGTTTTGTTGTTGTAAAAAGTCCGTTTTGTGCAGGCCCACGTGCTCGATGAGATATTTAAAGATGACATGTTTTAAGGTGGTGGGTGAGGGGTAGCAGAAATGTTTAGTGCACCGATGCTTTCTGTTTGCAGCCTCCGTTCGTTTCGCTTCGTTCGTTTCGTGTTCCTGTAACCGCTGCACGGCTGCCTTTGGCGGGACACTGCTAGCCTGCAGACGTTGGAGCTGGGACCTGAGGAAGCTACGCTAACCGGCTAACCAGCAGACCGGCTAACCAGCGAACCGGCTAACCAGCTGTTACGGCCGGAATTTACGTGTGTATGTCTGTATGTATGTCTATTTACTCCTATCAGAAATTGTGCGTGCTTCTCTCTGTTTACTACCTAGCCGTCACACACACACACACACAACACTCCAACCAGGCACAAAAACACGAACACAGTTGCAGCCCTTTGCCCCTGTACCTCTATTGGAATGTTCAATAACACAACATAAACATATTATTCTTCATCCATTCTACAGATCACTTTCGCTCAACATAAAAGTTCTATTTCTCTTAACACACAGAAATCTAACTGCACAAGATTACATACATGTTATTTTGTCAGGCAGTCTACAATTCCCGTGCACACACATATAACACTTTAAGCTTTTGTTCCATGAGAACCTGTCTGTCTCAATACGCACGAAGTCATTGTCTCATACAATACTTCTGTTACTATTCACTTCTGTCATACACAGATGACAAAACCCACGACGCTCGACGTCTCATGGTTATTCACTTGGGAAACGTATCTCTGTACAGCTATCACGCTGGTTAATTGCTCTCAGTCGTACTCACAATATACAGTGGCACGCACTGCTTCACCCCACCCACACAACTGTCCTCGTGTGGTGGAATGGGGACGGGGTTCCCGTTTTGCAGCGCTTCACGCTGTCTCCCCTCCTACGTTCCCACAGCTCACGGCTGGAGCGTGAGGGTAGAACCTCCCGTCTCGTTCCCACTTCCGCGACCGCTCTCGGCCCGGGATGCTAAAATACACAAGTTTAAACTACCATAAGTCTCCATACTTGAATAAACTTTCATAATATTCTTTATCACTACCGTCAACTAACTTATGCGGTTACAGTATATACACCCGCTTACTCATAAGCGACTTCATTTCCGAAAAACATGTAAACATTCCATTTTCAACAATGGCTGACATCAACGCACGCTTTTCAGCCAATTCACACATGACTCTCCCGGTCATTTCTCAAGTCAATATTTCCTAGCAAAATAATATCTCCGAGCAAAATATCAATTCAATAAATACCTGTAAACACAGCAGTCGAATCTACCGATTCAATACCGGCACGAGTCTCCAAACGACCTCTAGCGCCCGGTGAGAAACTTTGCTAACAGGAGACACTTCTGCTCTTGTCGATGGTCTGCAAAGCTCTGCTGTCTAATCTATCTACAAACGTGACCTCAGTCAATACTCTTCTCTGATTGGTCACATCCCACACGTGACTATACCGCATTGCGTCAACGACATCTCACCGTGCGGTGTCTACTCAAAGTTCGTGGCCCATGAAATTTTGTACACCTGAGTCACATAACTCCAATATACACTATGTGCAAATCCGTTTGTCACATTACCCCCTCCTCCCGGAAAAAAAAATGACCGACCAAGGTTATTTTTTTCTTTAGGCCAACAGGTAAAAGAGGGTAACTACTTCACTGAACTGCAATTTATATTTCTCATTCCACTACGGATCAAACTGTTGTAGCTGACATAAGAGACTAACTTTCTGATCCACTGATCCCATATGTGTAACAACACTACTTTATGTCTGATAAAGTACTTCTTCCTTCTCTAGGAAGATTCCACTAAGTTTTTCTTTTAACTCAAAATTTCCAGTCATGTTGCTTTCTAGCTCAAACATGAAAAGTCTTTCTTTAACAGCATCAGTATTCTTATCCTGAGTCCACGACTCTTCCAACATAGTACGATTACTCATGTTCCTGATGCAAATTTCGACAAGTAGTCCATCCATTTGATTGACCTCTTTCTGCGAGTGCCACCAAAGCCTACAGCAGCAGTAGTCTCACTTGACTTAGACTTTAATCTGTTCACTTCTGCCTGTAACTGACTGAGTTGTTTTGCCAAGTTCTCAACCTTCCGAGAACACGCAACCTTCTGATCTGGAGTCAGAACCAAAGCTCTATCAGGAGGGTTTCTTCTCTTTACCTGCGCACGATTAGCCATAGCCGTAACCCCCTCAACATCAGGAAAACAGTCTGCACTCCCTGAAATCCCCGGAATGTTCCCTATGATCAAATCTGCGACAGGATCCTCCAGAACACAGCAAAGCAACTCTCCTGAATAGTAAGAGGACTGAACCATCACTTTTGCTTGACGATATGTATGTATCTCTCCGCCAAACGTCTTACAGGCGACGCTACCACCCACAAACTGGTCCTTTGCCACCAATCCTCTACGCACTCCAGACATCGTTGAACCCGTGTCTCGAAGTACTGTACATTCCCTCTCGTTGACACTACCATGTTCCAACTTCAAACTTTGCACCACTTTCTTAACTGGAGGAACGACTGGAGGAACGACTGGAGGAACGACCTCCCGAACAACTGCATTTCCTGACTCCCTCTCTTCTAGAAATTTAGCCATCGGACACGATTTCAACTTATGGCCGCCCAAACCACAAGCCCAGCAAGGATTTACAGGATTTATCCGCAATGGACACTCTTCACACCAATGACCTTTTTCCCAACACAGAAAACAAGTGTCGTCCTCTCGGGGTGAACGAACTCTCTTACCACGTGCACGTCTGCGTCTACTTCTACGTGATTTATATGCACCCTCATGTGGATATGCTTGAGCGTCAGAAGTCCCTTGTCCATAACTCCGGTTATCACTATTCTTAGCAAAACCAGAACCAACTCGCGGTAATCCGTGATCACCCCTCTGATTATCACCCTGTGCGAAAGCAGCGCCAACATACTCTTCCTGAATACAGGAACCAGCAGAGAAAATAGTAGACCCTGACTTCCGTGATAAACGGTAATTCTCGGCAGCTGTGACCATATCATCAAGTTTAACAAGACCTCTCTCTCGAATGAAAGTTGCTACGTCGGCTGATACACTTTCAAGGAATTGTTCTGCCAGAATCAAGTCTGTTAAACCATCAACATCTGTGGTTATCCCAGATAGCGCCACCCAACGATCAAACAATCGTCGCAACTCAATTCCAAAAGTTTGGAACGGTTCATTTTCGCTTGGTTTACTATATCTGAGTTTTTGTCTAACATTTTCAGATGTGCACTGAAATGTCTTCAGCAAGTTCTTTTTCAAAGATTGGTATGTTAGTTCACCAGCAGCAGCAAGGCTATGGTATAGGTTTAATGCATTACCCTCTAAGAGAGCAGACAAGTACGTGATCCACCTTGTCTCTTCCCATCCCAGAGATTTTGCATGAGTTTCAAATCGGAACAAGTATGAGTCTATATCATCTTGCTGTTCCCTGAATGCAGGGAGTCTTGTGTGAGAATCCCGATCATTTTGCGGTGTACGCGACCCAGCAGTAAGTTCAGCCTGCCTAATCTCAAGTTCTCTTTGTTTTAACTGGTGTTCCATTTCTTTATCTCTTCGTCTTTCTTCCATTTCCAATTCTTTTTGTCTTCGACTTTCTTCCATTTCCCTTTCTTTTTGCTTTTCATCTTTTTCTCGTTTTCTCTCCAAACGATCAAAACTTTCTTTCACGTATTTCTCACGTTTATCTGCAGCCAGACCCAAAGTCTCTGCCTGTTTAACAAACTTTTCAAACAACGCATCATAATCATCTTCGTGCTCCATTGTGCAAGTTTTTAACTCTCAAAATCACACTAAAATATGTCCAAGTTTAGAAAAAACAAATTTGAAAAAGTTTCAAAGAATAATGCAAGTTCAAGCAATCTACTTGAAATCTGTCAAGTACCACAAAAAATCTTTCACCAGATACAATAGTCAACACAAGACTATATCCAAACACGTTTTGGCGTAAATCTCTCGCAACAATATCCAACAATTTTAATTAAAGTCAGATACTCAGTTAATGAAGTCAAAACGAATCTTGTTTCAAAACATATATACATGCACAAACAAAACAACAACCCCAACCACAAATAGTAGGAAAAAAAATTCAAAGTTCAAAGATTCAAACACAAGTAAATACTTAAGACTAATCAACAATCTAAATACGAAATCAGAAAATCAAACCCAAAATAAGTAAAGTCCAACTAAAGGAAACGTAGTTGGAAGCAAAATAAAAACAAAGTCCCAACAAAAAAAATTTATGCAGTAAAATAATCCATATTAATCAAAGTTTTAAATAGTAGTTTAAAATAACTATATTATACAACTACTAATGAGATTAACTTAATTTAGATCAACAGAACACAACAAAAATGTCGTTGGAGGCAAATAAAACAAATTCCAAAAAAAAATATTAAAGTGACACAATCACCAAACAGCAGACTAAATTAAACCACAAAAAATTCAAAGTATCCAATTAACTACCATAGCAAATAAAAAATCAAAAATAAACTAAAACTTAAACTAATTAAAGTCTATATCAAAATATCACAACTAATTACCTTAATTACTTACAACAAACTTACAAACTCAACAAAATCAATGCCACAAAATCAATAAACCTAATTAATCACACTAACAACAAAAAATTCAAAATCAAATCATAAAATTTCAAAGTCAAAAGAACAAAATTAATCAAAGTTAATCAACTTAACAAAGGCAAAGGGCAATAAACAACAGATAGATCCCTATTCCAAAGCAGAGAGAAAAAAAAAATGTTCTAAATATTTTACAAAATGAAAGCACAGAAAAGAGCAATGAAAGAGAAATGACAGACCCCACAGGTAGAAAAATGAAGCTAATCCCTCAGTGCTTAGAACTGTACAGTAAGCACTACCGTAAAACTGGAGACGGTAAGAGTACAAAACAGGACATGAACGAGACAACTACTCAATCTGAAAAATCTCTGTCTGCGTGACCTACTGCCAAAAATTCTAAAAATCCAACACAGGGGACAAAATCAAATGTAGTAAAGCAGGGAAACAACTACAAATTTTAGCTAACACAGAGTTATCGGGGTCACCAAATGTTACGGCTGGAATTTACGTGTGTATGTCTGTATGTATGTCTATTTACTCCTATCAGAAATTATGCGTGCTTCTCTCTGTTTACTACCTAACCTTCACACACACACACACAACACTCCAACCAGGCACAAAGACACGAACACAGTTACAGCCCTTTGCCCCTGTACCTCTATTAGAATGTTCAATCACAACATAAACATATTATTCTACATCCATTCTACAGATCACTTTCGCTCAACATAAAAGTTCTATTTCTCTTAACACACAGAAATCTAACTGCACAAGATTACATACATGTTATTTTGTCAGGCAGTCTACAATTCCCGTGCACACACGTAAAACACTTTAAGCTTTGTTCCGTGAGAACCTGTCTGTCTCAATACGCACGAAGTCATTGTCTCATACAATACTTCTGTCAATATTCACTTCTGTTACACACAGATGACAAAAACCACGACGCTCAACGTCTCATGGTTTGTTCACTTGGGAAACGTATCTCTGTACAGCTATCACGCTGGTTAATTTCTCTCAGTCGTACTCACATTGTTCAGTGGCACGCACTGCTTCACCCCACCCACACAACTGTCCTCGTGTGGTGGAATGGGGACGGGGTTCCCGTTTTGCAGCGCTTCACGCTGTCTCCCCTCCTACGTTCCCACAGCTCACGGCTGGAGCGTGAGGGTAGAACCTCCCGTCTCGTTCCCACTTCCGCGACCGCTCTCGGCCCGGGATGCTAAAATACACAAGTTTAAACTACCATAAGTCTCCATACTTGAATAAACTTTCATAATATTCTTTATCACTACCGTCAACTAACTTATGCGGTTACAGTATATACACCCGCTTACTCATAAGCGACTTCATTTCCGAAAAACATGTAAACATTCCCTTTTCAACAATGGCTGACATCAACGCACGCTTTTCAGCTAATTCACACATGACTCTCCCGGTCATTTCTCAAGTCAATATTTCCGAGCAAAATAATATCTCCGAGTAAAATATCAATTCAATAAATACCTGTAAACACAGCAGTCGAATCTACCGATTCAATACCGGCACGAGTCTCCAAACGACCTCTAGCGCCCGGTGAGAAACTTTGCTAACAGGAGACACTTCTGCTCTTGTCAATGGTCTGCAAAGCTCTGCTGTCTAATCTATCTACAAACGTGACCTCAGTCAATACTCTTCTCTGATTGGTCACATCCCACACGTGACTATACCGCATTGCGTCAACGACATCTCACCGTGCGGTGTCTACTCAAAGTTCGTGGCCCATGAAATATTGTACACCTGCATCACATAACTCCAATATACATTATGTGCAAATCCGTTTGTCACACCAGCAAACCGGCTAACCAGCAACCCGGCTAACCAGCATACCGGCTAACCAGCATACAGAAAGAAAGCTAAGTGCACCGTGTCTTACGCACCCCGTTGACCACCGTTGTCTTTTCTTATCTGTGATTTCATTGGAGTAGTGACAACGTGGGGTGTGTGACCCCTGCATGAACTAGAGCTTTTTGAACAGAACATTCTCATTTGACTGTATTTACACGGGATCAGCGTGTTACTATAATTTTCTATATACTACTGGCATTTTGTCAGTGATCACGGGTTTTTTACGTGTTGAGAACGTAAAAGGAACATATTTTGAGTGAAGGCTCGAGGGAGGTGGCGAGTTTATACATAAACAGGCGTCTGAAACTTATACTTTTGTTGACTCTATTTAATTGTATGACTGCGAGAGTGGATCGTGGTGTGGTTAGTTAATTAGTAGTAATTAACCGGTTCATAATCACCTTAAGTGATATATTGAAACGTGACACAGTACGACTTTACAAGTGCATTGTGCATTCTAATCAAATTCGCAATTGGCCCAGAGAGTTACCGGAAAGGCAAATGCTTGCAACGAAATTCACGATTGGCAAAGCAAGTCTTGTGGACAACCTCAATCAGTCATAACAGACTGGTTCGCAACCATTGGTACTCGGCTACTTGTGCTATGTTCATTGTTGATTGTCGAGCGATGATTGAACATTTTGCATGCCTGTCATTTTGTGTTTGAACGTAGCGTAGAGTTTAGCGTAGCAATTACAGCAAAATCGTAGCATTCTACGCCAAAATTGTAGCAGTTGGCAGCTCTGTGGGTAGTACATGTTTCTCCACATCAAATCTGCCTGAAGGGTTTTTGAGATCCAATTTGCCAAACGGATCCTTACATAGTACACCATTATCTTTCATGTGAAAGTAACAATAAACTGACTTACACTCAGATGTCTCAGACGCTGGGTCTGGGGAAGAGGTAACACTTGCTCCTTCGGGGTGTTCAGCACTTGTCTGGGCTCCTGTGAGGATACAGACATTAAATTCAATAAATTCTGCTCTTCAAAGAGAACCAGATTTGTGGTTTGGACATGCAGGCATGATAGTTGGCCTGGCCTGGTTATATTTCTGCCGGCTCCTGTTGATATCCATTCTTAATATGTCTGTTATCATTTGCTAACAGTCAGCATTTTATAAATAACTTATACTAAATACATTACATTTCAGACACTCATTTGAGATGCATGAAATGAAACCCCTGTTATACAAATAATTACAAACTAATTGCAAAGTGCTTTCAAATCATATGTGCATTGCCTGTGCTTTATGTGTAGCAACACGGTTCTTATTTGATGAGAACGAGTATGTTACACTCAGCCGAAGACACAGTCAAGATATGGGATCAATAAAGCCCCTCTGACATAGAAATGGAAAAACTTGCTAAATGAAGATTTTTGCTTTGATGCAGTTGTTTTCTGATGGGAGCCGCCGTACATGTTTCTTGCTCACGTACACGTCTGCTGTTGATTGCGTCTCTTGGCCATGCTTAATAAGCTTGCCTCTATGTTTTTGGCATGAGTTATTTCCAAAAAAAAGTAAGTCCCTGCAGGCAATATAATCAGTGTGCAGACAATGCCCTGTACCAGAGACTGTTGAGTACATGCCTGGTTGTCTGTGTGTGTTTTGGCTATCAGGGTAAGGCATCAAAGAAAAAATTATTTTGAATTGAGGAAACAGACCAGTACACTGTACCTTCATCATCTGCTTAGAATACTGATGCTCTCATGAGACGTAAGATGGTAAACATGTCTCTGTGCCACTACAACACATGAAGTGAAACAAGAAACAGATGGAGAAATATGTGGCCATGATGGCAACCACTAACAATTCAGTTTTTGTTTCCCAATCCATTAACCACCCAAACTTTGGTTCTGCCTCCCATTACCATGCAGAATTCCCTCCTAGATTGCAAGGTAGCTGCTTGTTTTGTGGGGCATAAGACCTACCTGTCACGTTGGTTGAGTCTTCGACGCAATCATCCAAAAAGTCGAAGTCGTGGACATCATCAGAATCATCATCTGAAAACAGAAATCAAGTCAGATATCTAAATTTAAAGCACAATCTCCCCTCAAGGAGGTAGGTCTGTTAAGTTACAAGACGTCACATGACTTTTGACATAATTATGGTCAAGTGCCGCTAATCAAGTTACTTTTAGAAACAGGATTTTCCGGTTAAACAGTTTTTAAAACCAGATTGTCGGCGAGTACCGGAAAGGTGTTAGCCCTGCAATGAGTCACAAAGACCCTTGACAAAAAGAGGGACATTGGAAAACATAAAATAACATGGAGGAAAGCTTAACCTACACACTTGCAAAAGCATTTAATAAAATTAATTGCCATTTTCAAATCCCTTGAACGGCTATTTGGCACGCGTAAACCACTCATCAGTTATCATAGTTAATTCAACCCCCCAGCCATCGCGACTCTGTGTGACCCACTTTATTCATACAGCCATCTGTAATTATTGTGTACCTCTGAATCTAAAATACAACAAAGGACTTGGAGTGACACAAACTGACTGAGCGGCGGCAGTTGACTTTAAAGAAACTAGCGATGTGCATAAAATGTGTCTGCTTTGGCAATGGTAAGATGAAGCACAACACTAATTCTACTCAGACACAGCAACAAACAGTTTCAATTGTTTGGAAATCTCAGTCAACATTTTTTTCCAGAAAGGGAAAATTACATTGTTTTTTGGTAGCATACTTCTCTGCCATCAAGTCAAAAGATAAATTTCTGTTCAGGTGAGTCAACCCATTTTGAGGATGCCCTTTCACACAGTGAGATTATATTTGTGCTGTGCATTTAACTGAAACTTTCTGTAACTGACATTTTGAGGAGAGACCAGCTGCCTTCCCTAGTTCATAGACAATGCATATCACCAGGGAGAGAATGTTGCTTGCGTGTCTTTGTAAAGGGATGTGCATGTACAAGTGTTCCCTTCTTTAACCATACACTAGGTAAAGAGATCAATGCACAACTAAGCAGGCAGCTACCCTGCGATTTAAGTGGGAATTTCAGTATGGCAATAGCACACAATATTTCTTGTCTATTTTTTTCAGAGAAACTAGTTTCTGTGTGTGTTTTGTTTTGCTTGAATAATTGGATATCTACCATATATAGTACTTTCAGGACTGTAAGGTGCTACTGTTTTCCCCAATTTGGACCCCTGTGCCTGCTCTGCAATGTGGATTATTCTGTTTTCCGCGGTCTGGGCACCAGTATAGCTTATGCTACGCCATTATTGGAACTGAATATCAAGGTTTTTCAGAGAGGTTTTTAGTGTGTCCTTACAGATATATCTTTGCTTCGTCCAAAGAAACAACCTGCAGCGTACGGCAGCTGAAAATTAAAGGTACATATAGTTAATACAATCATTCAACTGTATTTATTTGACCTTACACAGACTGTAGGAAGAGGCGAACCGTCTTGAACAAAACAATTGTCCGCAGGAAGCGACTCCAAGAACACAGACGACTCGAAGCTGAGTGACATACCTTGTAGTCTTTCTATGAAAGTAGTGGTCCAGTGAACGATACCTTCTGCCTGTGGTTTGACTTAGAGTTAGACTCTTTGAGGATGTTGATAATGACGCATGACACTGACAGACTTCAGAGAGTGAGTGACACATTGCGGCAAACAAGTACACACAGCAAACTCTAAATAAAAGAATGAAACATGAAAACTTACCTCTGGTTAGACCGGCACGGTTGGCCTAGTGGTAAGGCGTCCGTGATCGGGAGGTGGTGGGTTCAAACCCCGGCCGGGTCATACCTAAGACTTTAAAATTGGCAATCTAGTGGCTGCTCCGCCTGGCGTCTGGCATTATGGAGTTAGTGCTAGGACTGGTTGGTCCGGTGTCAGAATAATGTGACGGGGTGAGACATGAAGCCTGTGCTGCGACTTTTGTCTTGTGTGTGGCGCACGTTAAATGTCAAAGCAGCACCGCCCTGATATGGCCCTTCGTGGTCGGCTGGGCGTTAAGCAAACAAACAAACCTCTGGTTAGACTGGTTAGTATGCAAAGGTTCGCTCTTCCCTACTCTCTCGCAGTAGCTAACTTTGTTGGAGAGTCATTCCAATGAACTGATAACTTTCGCAGTCGGCCACTTTGTGGATGTAACGAAAAACCGAAACGCTGTAAAACGCCAACCCCGCTTGACGTCCATAATATTGGGGGGGGGGGGGGGGGGGGGGGCATTTTTGGCATTAAACACTGTTTATGCCTCACAAGTATTGCTCCTCTTTTTAATGGAGTATATTTGATAGGAATGTTTTTAAACCTAATCTCATTGTGTTCGTTTTGAATCAAAAGTCTCACCCCAAATTCCGACAATAAGTCAATATGTCCGCCGTATATCGATATGGTTGCTACAAGGTTGCTTCGGTTACAATATGATAAATAATGTCGAGGAATTTGTGGCAAGTGGATTCAAACTTACCAAGGTACTATTTTCAACTTCCCATTCTGGAATAGTTGTTGGCATTTGTAATCATTGTCTGTGTATGAAATCTCGTCTATTTACAGTGAAACCCCTTTTAGACCCCACTCCCCCTCCAGCCCCCTTCCTATTACAGACACCCCCCTCCCCCCCTTCCTAATCCCATTTCAGCCCTTGATTTGTTCAGATTTCCTTGTCGACAATGTCTGAACATGTATATGCCCTGATACATTCTATGATCTTATTTTCCGAAATAAAGTCTAAAGAGGGTGTTCCACTGTAGCAGACACAGGCAATGTGTTGTCATATGAAAGGCAATTGTTGTTTTCAAAACAAAAGTACAGGTTACTCACATTTTTGGTGTCTGGTAAACACAAAACCATCACATCATACTCATAGTGGCAGAGTGGTGATCTACATATATATATACATGTATGCCTCATCCATTCATGGCCTACAACGAGTCCAGAACGCCGCTGCCAGGCTGACGTTGAGGAAGACGAAGCGAGACCACATCACCCCCCTACTTCGCTCCTTGCACTGGCTCCCTGTCAACACCCGAATCTCCTACAAACTGTCCACTCTGGTCTACAAGTGTCTCAACGACTCTGCTCCCGAGTACCTTCAATCCTCCCTGGACCTGTACACCCAGCCCACCGACCGTCCCCTTCGTTCTGCTGCTGACCCTCTCCGCCTCCACATCCCTCGCTCGAAACTCGCATCTGCTGGTCAGCGTGCATTTCCCTCCGCGGGCCCCTCCGTCTGGAACTCCCTGCCGCTTGAGCTTCGCCAGAGCCCCTCTCTTGACGCGTTCAAGAGCAGGTTGAAGACTCAGTTCTTCCCGTAGCTGGCTGCGACTTTCATGCTCGACGTGATGTGTTGTGCCCCAAAAGACATTCTTGTGCTGTGCTCTGTGAGAGGTGTTTTCTTTGTGCTTAATATTATTTTGTTTGGACCTAGCTATTGATGTGTACATTGTTGTTAAACAGTTGTTTGTTGTATGTTTATCAGGGTTTGCTAGTGTGTGATAGGGTTCGTGTCCGTCTGTAGATGTTAGTTTCTTTGTTAGTCCTGTGTTGACAACTCTTCGACAAGCGCTTAGAACTGTACCCACGGAATACGCGCTATATAAGCTTCATATTGATTGATTGATTGATATATATGTATGGTATTTGAAGGAAAATGGATGACAAAATAAACAACAACCTCTCTCACCACAACATCAAATTTATTTTCTTTCGCAGTTCTAAGAAAGTATTTTTGTGAATTAACGTCCCAAGCACATAAATGCAGAACCTCAGGTTGGCCTATAATTATGTGTCAGGAAACACAAAAATGACAAAAAAAATTAGTTGGAATTCAAAGTCTAGCTTATTTAAAATTTTTATTTATATATTTTTTTTGGAGGCCTTACAATATTTATTTGATGTAACACGCACTGAACATATAACAGGAACAAAATCATTAGATTTAACCATATTTTTCATTTGCAACGAGTGTCATAATGTTTACCTTTCTTCGTACCATAATTCAAAATGGGGCTAGGGTTACGTTTTGTAAACTTGTGCACAAATTTAACGATCGATTTTTAATTTTTTGTATATCCTTTATTTTTTTTTTTTTTTTTTTTTTTTTAGTCTACAATTTTACAAATAATTTTTGTGTGTGTGTGTGTGCAGTGTGTACAATTACAATGATTTTTTTAGATTTTTTATATATAGTGTGTACAATGAATTTTTTTATTCTTTTTTGATATCCTTTATTTTTTTATATATTTGTTTTTTACAAATTGTTTTTTTTTTTTTTTTGTGCAGTGTGTACAATTACAATGATTTTTTTTTTTAATTTTATATATATAGTGTGTACAAATAATTTTTTTTTTGGGTTTTTTTTTTTGGTTTTATTTTGTTTGCAGTGTGTACAATGATTTAAAAAAAAAAATTTCGTGTTAAATTGCGAAAAAAAAAAAGTGTGTGTGAACAGGGATTGTTACTGGTGTTATATCCGGACATACACAAA
This sequence comes from Littorina saxatilis, assembly GCF_037325665.1. Lineage (NCBI taxonomy): Eukaryota > Metazoa > Mollusca > Gastropoda > Littorinimorpha > Littorinidae > Littorina > Littorina saxatilis. Next base: position 18,040,113 of record NC_090252.1, on the reverse strand, counting down.
ACACAAAAAGTAACTAAAAGTGTGTTTTTTCTCGACATTTTGCTAAATTGTAAAAATAAAGTCAAATTGAATTGTTTATATGTATTTAACCTTATTTCAAGCCTCCATAGTTATTTTTGAGTGATTTTGAAGACGTGTTTTATTTGGACGTCGAGGTAAAATCTCATGTCGAAGTAAAGCTCAAAATTTCACGCGGGAGTCGAGGTATCCCACCATAAACACATACACACACACACACACAGAAGCCGTATATATCTATCTATATATATAAACATATAGAGATAGATGTCAGTGGATTTTTCGATAAATAGATTCGACCTTTGCACTTTTACAGTGAGGACAACTTACGGGTACATGCAAGGAAAGCCCACAACTTCTAAGGCGAACAACTCTGCAGAGTCTGCTGTGAAGGGCGACGGTAGTCTCCCTGTCACACTCGACCCCCTTTGAATGAACTTTGTCCCCAAAGTTCCGAACCATGGGCCCACCAAGCTTAGGTCCCTCCAAGGTGGAATGGGAACAGCACGAACATGATTCAGTGGTCTGAACATTTCTTGTCGAGTCCCATCGCTGTCGACGACGCCAAATGTAACCGAGTGCCGAAACACCACAATCACCTTTGAAGGCGAAGTCCACTCACTCGGGATTGAGAATAACTGTTATGGCTTCTGAAAGGAAGGCCTGAACATACAGACACACGAAAGCCGCCAGACCACATCACAAACAGAACTCTACAATCCACAGGTGTTGCCCACACACACACACAGACACACACACAGACACACACACAGACACACACACAGACACACACACAGAAGCCGTGACAGTGTATTTTCGCGTGGCTATAAATTGATTCGACCTTTTCACTTTTACAGTAAGGACAACTTACGGGTGCAAGGAAAGCGTTCTGGACAGTGCAGTGACATTCTAAAAATAGTAACGTAGTAGCGAGAATATGGATTGACGCCACACGAAGGAAGGGAGATAAACGCAAAACACTGGAGAAGATAAGGAAGAGTTACTGGGAATGGATCCAGAGAAAAACCAAAATCGGTTCAGCGCTGCGCGCTGAGAGCACGTGTTGAAATATCTCATCGACCAGGTTGTGTCCGGGGTGTACCTAAATATGGCCACCAAATTTGAAAGAGATCCATCGAGAACTTTGGCCGTGCATCGCGGACACACACACACACACACACACACACACACACACACACACACACACACACACACACACACACACACAAATACACACACACAAGTCGTATATACATATAGAAGGAAAGATTGATCAACAGGGCCATGAAAGAATACACGGATTGAGGGGAGGGAGGGGGGGGGGGGGAGGCGAGAAGATGAACAAATAAGGCACACACAAAAAATAGTCTGTTTACGGTAACATAGGCAAAATAAATAGGGTCCGTAGGTCGGGATTTTTTTTTTCCCAAAAAACATATTTTCAAGTTATTTTGCCAAAAAACAAAGACTTTTTTTTCCCCAAATGCCAAAAAAAAAAGCCTTGGGTCGCGCACAAAATAATAGGGTCGTTCGGGATACCGTAAACAGACTTTTTGTTGTTGTTGGCCTAAGCGACAAGCGAACAGGTTGGTTACTAATGTTTATCGTCTCTTCAGCATGTCAATGCTATTCGGGACCAACAAGTGAACAGAGGGATGGGTTAACTCATTGTCTCCCAGGTACGGATATATCCGTACCCACTCATATGGCTCTATCTGACCAGGTACGGATATATCCGCTCAGACTGTTAGCTTCAGTCGCTTTCAGTAACGTCCATCTAATGCCTGCATTCCTGCGTGTTGATAAAAAGTTACTACACAGTTACTACAATTCTGAGCGACCTGCTGCAGCACAGCTGGTCTCGGCTAAAAAAAACCTTGTTCAACATAGGTGGGGTAGAAAGTGTTAAGAGTGGCGATTTTTCCGGTCTCCCAGCTCAACTTATGTGCAGACCTGCTAGTGCCTTATCCCCCTTCGTGTGTACACGCAAGCACAAGACTAAGTGCGCACGGAAAAGATTATGTAACCCATGTCAGAATTCGGTGGGTTATATAAATACGAACATACCCACCATGCTTCCCCCGGAATCGGCGTATGGCTGCCTGAACGGTCATACACGTACATTTCTACTCGTGCAAAAACATGAGCGAACGTTGGAGTTTTAGCCCATGAATAAAGAAGAAGAAGTAGAAGAAGAAGAAGAAGAAGAAGTAGAAGAAGAAGAAGAAGAAGAAGAAGAAGAAGAAGAAGAAGAAGAAGAAGAAGAAGAAGAAGAAGAAGAAGAAGAAGAAGAAGAAGAAGAAGAAGAAGAAGAAGTAGAAGAAGAAGAAGAAGAAGAAGAAGAAGAAGAAGAAGAAGAAGAAGAAGAAGAAGTAGAAGAAGAAGAAGAAGAAGAAGAAGAAGAAGAAGAAGAAGAAGAAGAAGCAGAAGAAGAAGTAGAAGAAGAAGAAGAAGAACAGAGGGATGTATACAGATAAGAAGACAGGAGTGATTAATGGAAGGGTGGATGGATAAGTGTGAACATTACAGGGATGGGTGGGAATGTTTTGAGGACAGGTAAAAAGAGGTATGTCTGTCTGTCTGTGCAGGGCCGGACTACCGGGGGGGTTATGGGGGTTGCGCAACCCTCCCCCCCCCCCCCCCTAGCCTAAACATGTACCTCACTTATTTAAAACATTTTTTATTATTGTTCACACACTATATAACGCATTCACATCGGCCAGTAAAGCTCAGTAGCCTATTAGGCGAGCATTCACCTTTCACGGCCTTTATTCCAAGTCAAACGGGTATTTGGTGGACATTTTTATCTATGCCTATACAATTTTGCCAGGAAAGACCCTTTTGTCAATCGTGGGATCTTTAACGTGCACACCCCAATGTAGTGTACACGAAGGGACCTCGGTTTTTCGTCTCATCCGAAAGACTAGCACTTGAACCCACCACCTAGGTTAGGAAAGGGGAGAGAAAATTGCGGCCTGACCCAAGGTCGAACACGCAACCTCTCGCTTCCGAGCGCAAGTGCGTTACCACTCGGCCACCCAGTCTTTATATAGCAAAGGGAATGCCTGTAATTCACACAGAGCAATCACTTGGTCTTAAACGTGCACAAGACAAAAACTTTCATACTGGGGGAGCGAGCCAGTCTGAAGAGTACTCGGGTCTAGCGCGAGCGTTTTTTATTGCTAGTTATGTTTGCTTGAACAAACAAAATATACTTGTCACAATTTTACAACCTTAAACAGGAAGGATTTATATTATGGTCACTTTAGTGGAGCATGCTTCCTCGTTGTTTGTGATTTATAGGTACGCATAGACAATCTGCCTTTATGTGTTAAACTTAATAAGTTGTTTTATCTTTTGGGAAATTAACAGGACAATTACTGCCTCGTTAGTAATGTAAGCATGCAATAACGGTCAGCTTTTACATTTGTTTGCAGAATAACAAATGTTCGCAATCTTATTGGCAATTAACAGGGAAGGTAGCCTAGTGTCGCCTCGTTAGCTATTTAACTATGCATAGACAATCAGCTATTGTTATTTTGTATGGGGCGGGGATGTACGTAGCTCAGTCGGTAGCGCGCTGGATTTGTATCCAGTTGGCCGCTGTCAGCGTGAGTTCGTCCCCACGTTCGGCGAGAGATTTATTTCTCAGAGTCAACTTTGTGTGCAGACTCTCCTCGGTGTCCGAACACCCCCGTGTGTACACGCAAGCACAAGACCAAGTGCGCACGGAAAAGATCCTGTAATCCATGTCAGAGTTCGGTGGGTTATAGAAACACGAAAATACTCAGCATGCTTCCTCCGAAAGCGGCGTATGGCTGCCTAAATGGCGGGGTAAAAACGGTCATACACATAAAATTCCACTCGTGCAAACCACGAGTGCACGTGGGAGTTTCAGCCCACGAACGCAGAAGAAGAAGAAGAAGTTATTTTGTATAATTAACAACTTGTTATTATCTTATTTTTGAAATTAACAAGGCGATTTTGCCGCAATGTTTGTTTGTGTTCTTCTTCTTCTCCTTCAGCGTTCCATAATGTTCTGGTTACGTGTGAGCTCGTTTGCCCATTTGGGTTCCCCACACTAAACTCTGAGAGCATAGTCAGCTTTACTCCGCTTTCGTTGAGTAGGCATGCTGGGTATTTTCGTGTTTCCATAACCCACCGAACTCCGACATGGATTACAGGATCTTTTCCGTGCGCACTTGCTCTTGTGCTTGCGTGTACACACGAAGGGGTTTAAGTCACTAGCAGGTCTGCACATAAGTTGACCTGGGCGATCGCAAAAATCTCCGCTCTTAACCCACCAGGCGGCAGCTTGTTTGTGTAAGTGTGCGCAGACAATCAGCCTGTACCGTATAATCCCTAGCAAACGCCCACCCTCCCTCCGCATAGATTTCGGGTACAAGTAGGGGGTGGGCGTTTGCTAGGTATACACCCCTTTGCAAGATAAAGTGTCATCACATTTTCACGAGAGAAAAAAAAGTGATACAAGTGATTTATGCAATTTTAATGAAAAATAAACACACCCGTTTATCCAAAGAAAGATCAACGTTCTGTGATAGAAAAAAAGAAGAAGAAAAAACCGGCGAACCATTGAACAGTGTGCACAAATCGTAGATAAAGGAGGCCGACTGTCTTAAAACAAATGTTTTTAAAAGCAAAAAAAGGGGTGGGCGTTTGCTAGGTAGTAACCCCTCTGCACAACTTTTGACCAAAAGTGGGGGGGTGGGCGTTTGCTAGGGATTTTACGGTATTACTTTTCATGCTTAAAGGCATATGTACGCGCTCCCGTGTTTACAAAGTGTAGTTTGCCCACAATCGATGTCAAATGCATCATAAGGCCATATAATGACGATATGTCGCAATGCGCGGACCATATACATGCATTACAGCTTGTTCTAGCCTCTGAAAAAGTGAGGATGTCAACAAAGACGCGGAGTTATTTCCCTTGCGTCAACGTTCCCTCTGTTGGCAAATCTATAAATAGGACGATCTAGATCAAAATAAAAATTCAAATATCTCAACATTTAAGGGGTCCTAGACCACAATATTTTGCAGGGAACTTAATTTAGCATGTCTCCAGCTGTTGGTAAAGCAATTAGCGTGTATATTCATCGAGTTAATATGCCTTTAACATGTTGCTTTCTTTTCCGCAATAGAAAGGGAGAATGCTTTATTCCCGAGTACGCTAGTACTAGGGTCCAGCAGACTTTAATTGTCTGTTTGTGTGTCTGTGTGTGTGTCTCCACTTAACAGCTTATTGCTGGGAAACTACTGGAGTTCGTTCAAAAGTTGATACACTAACTTGATAATAGGTCCGATTGATCGTATTAAAACTTCATGTTACCTGGGACCTAAATGCGAAATAAACCACAAACAAGAGGCGAAGCCTTCAAGGCTCACGTAAGAAATCGACAAACAGTAACACAAACTCAATCACTCCGTCACACATACACACACACACAGTAAGCTTAGGTGACACTGTGCAAGAAAGAGAGACACTAGATCTATAGTCCAGGCATATTAGAGAACAACGTTGAAGTGACAATGACTAGGTTTAAAATGTCCCTTATCAGAAAGTTCAACCTCAGTCCTTTGATGTTTATTAAACACATTTTCATATAAAGTTGGCGCTTCATACGGAAAAATGGCTTTGAAATTGACCCAAATCCTTCTTTGGGCTCTGTAAATGTCGTTTGGGGGTATGGTTGTAAAATGGTATCTACTGGTCACCCCAATGTATAAACTGAAAACTCTTTCTGCACCAGAACACGCAGAAAGGATTGTATCTGCCTGATGTCTGATGCTTTTCAAAATCCCCAACCACTAACACCTTCAAAACGGACTTTAACTGACACTGTTGTTTTTCCCTATATAATCCTTACTATTTTTCCGAGACGTCGTCGTGTTGTGTATTTAGCTTGCCACAACCTCATACATGGTCCTAAAAGTTAAAGTTGAAGAAAATACTAAAGATAAATGAAAAAGCTGACGCAGTGTCATTCGCACCGTGAATCCCCCCATGGGAACATACTAAAGTCTGGTTCCAAATAGGCTCAATTTCCTTCTATTTCTTTGTATTTCTGCCTCGTAGGGGTAGGGGTGTTCAAACCAAAGGCACCTTTAAACCAAAATTCAAATCACACATCTTACAATACTAAGACACTCAGCAGTAAAAGGGTGTCTGCTGGTAAAAAATTCCAAACAATCCTAAAAGTACTTCACTACTAAAAGTGCTTTTAAAAAGAGCCGTTATTTTTCCCTCTATATTCAGTATTGTGTTTTCTGCGAACATGTAGTCTATTTAGATGGTTGTCGTGTGCACTTGAGTTGCTAAAGCGTTTTCAGTTGGGCATATGTCGAAAAGCAAAGAATTAGCCCTTTGAAAACCATCAGAACTGTCACACAAAAATAACATTTACCTATCTCACCAACTGACCAAACATAGGGCTTTTCCTTATGTATTATGTATTGTCGTGTTTTTTGTAGCATACTTGTGAAAACAGCCACCACTGTTGTAAATGATACTTTAAAGAGCATTATTTCATTTTTACAGTTGAAGGACAACCTGGACTGCCGTATATTACAGCTGTTTTACAATCAGCCAAAATTTTCTTAACAAACGTATGTTAAGAACAACTCCCATAGTGAAATTGAAGGAAAACAAATTGAAAATCCCCCTGCCATAGAGGAGCTAAAGAATCAACAATAAACGACTGCATGGATAGCTTGATGCACGAATGCATTGCGGACATGTTTGTCTCCAACCAAGAGAAAGTTCCAAAAAATCCCTTTTGTGCTTCTTATTATACAGTGACGTCAAAGACAGCCTTTTCTGCTGTTCATACATTCAGGGGTTATGGTTACACTAAACGACGTAGTTGTAGCCATACTGCCATCCAGATTTATTTTTTCCTTGCGAGCAGTCACAGGGTGTTTGTGCTGTCTGCCAACCGTTAGATGACCCCGCCCAAGTCTGTTAAGGGACCGTTTGACCGTTATAGAACGCGTCTTTTTGATTTTTTGGCACAGTTGGAAACGGTTGATTTTTATCCCTACCATTGTTTCCAAACATTATATAGGAATGTTTTGTGAACAACGGATAATAGCCGCTACTCGCATGTGTAGCAAAAGTGAGCGTACATACTCACCCTGGTCGTCCAGCCGTTGTCCGTTGCCCGTCTTTATCTGTCTGTACTGAACATTACCTTTGGATATTTCTCCAACGCTATGAAGTGAAGAAACACCAAATGTTGCAAAATGTTGTATGACCCCAAGAGCTCAAAAAAGATACTTGAGAACCTTGACCTTACCTTAAGGTCAAGGTCACAGGGAGAATGAATGTGGTCTAAAAACTGCAAAATTTCACATTGTGCCAGTTTTCTGGAAAACAAATTAAAAACAGCGGGCTTAGTTTTGTATGGTATACAAGAAAAAGAAAGCCTTATCTTCTGATACCATTTTGGTTGACCTCGCTTCAATGTCAAGGTCACAGGAGTCCTTCAAAGTTGAATTGTATACATGTTTTGAAGTGACCTTGACCCTGAACTATGAAAAAAATCTTTCAAACTTCATAATTGTGTGGGGCACATGTTATATACTGATATTGAGCCACATTTAGTCACATATCATCAAGGTCAAGGTCACTTTGCCCCTTATGAAATGTGACTGAAACGGGCAATTGAATCACTAAAAGTGACAATGTCTCTTTGTAGAAAGTGCCAATAAGTATGTTTATGCTTCCTATGTCTTGAATTGATAGCCTTGTGATGTGTGACCTTTGATGATCTTGACCTTGGCCAAAGGTCATGTGTAATTTGGTAGGAAAAATCTGTAAAACAGTTCTAATAGTGTACAATGTCCTTGCCAGCTTCAGTTGTTAGACCTTCACCTTCAAGGTCACCTGAAGGTCAAGGTCACTTTAAGACAAAGGTCAAGCATGAGAGTCGCATGGGCTTTGCTTTGTTAAGATTTTTTACCAAGACACATGGATTTCTTTACCCGGCTTGGTCACATTTTTCATAGGGGTCAATGTGACCTTGACCCTAACGATATGTGACCAGATGTGGCTCACTATGAAATTCTAACAAACGCCCTACTCAGTGTTTAAGTTTGTAAGAGATATCGTCCATAGTAAAGTTAAAGGGGCAAGCTCACATCAAAATATGTCTACAATTCAACTTTGAAGGGCTCCTCTGACCTTGACATTGAAGCGAGGTCAACCAAAATGGTATCAGAAGATAAGGCTTTCTTTTTCTTGTATACCATACAAAACTAAGCCCGCTGTTTTTAATTTGTTTTCCAGAAAACTGGCACAATGTGAAATTTTGCAGTTTTTAGACCACATTCATTCTCCCTGTGACCTTGACCTTATGGTAAGGTCAAGGTTCTCAAGTATCTTTTTTGAGCTCTTGGGGTCATACAACATGTTGCAACATTTGGTGTTTCTTCACTTCATAGCGTTGGAGAAATATCCAAAGGTAATGTTCAGTACAGACAGATAAAGACGGGCAACGGACAACGGCTGGACGACCAGGGTGAGTATGTACGCTCACTTTTGCTACACATGCGAGTAGCGGCTATTATCCGTTGTTCACAAAACATTCCTATATAATGTTTGGAAACAATGGTAGGGATAAAAATCAACCGTTTCCAACTGTGCCAAAAAATCAAAAAGACGCGTTCTATAACGGTCAAACGGTCCCTTAACAGACTTGGGCGGGGTCATCTAACGGTTGGCAGACAGCACAAACACCCTGTGACTGCTCGCAAGGAAAAAATAAATCTGGATGGCAGTATGGCTACAACTACGTCGTTTAGTGTAACCATAACCCCTGAATGTATGAACAGCAGAAAAGGCTGTCTTTGACGTCACTGTATAATAAGAAGCACAAAAGGGATTTTTTGGAACTTTCTCTTGGTTGGAGACAAACATGTCCGCAATGCATTCGTGCATCAAGCTATCCATGCAGTCGTTTATTGTTGATTCTTTAGCTCCTCTATGGCAGGCGGATTTTCACTTTGTTTTCCTTCAATTTCACTGTGGGAGTTGTTCTTAACATACGTTTGTTAAGAAAATTTTGGCTGATTGTAAAACAGCTGTAATATACGGCAGTCCAGGTTGTCCTTCAACTGTAAAAATGAAATAATGCTCTTTAAAGTATCATTTACAACAGTGGTGGCTGTTTTCACAAGTATGCTACAAAAAACACGACAATACATAATACATAAGGAAAAGCCCTATGTTTGGTCAGTTGGTGAGATAGGTAAATGTTATTTTTGTGTGACAGTTCTGATGGTTTTCAAAGGGCTAATTCTTTGCTTTTCGACATATGCCCAACTGAAAACGCTTTAGCAACTCAAGTGCACACGACAACCATCTAAATAGACTACATGTTCGCAGAAAACACAATACTGAATATAGAGGGAAAAATAACGGCTCTTTTTAAAAGCACTTTTAGTAGTGAAGTACTTTTAGGATTGTTTGGAATTTTTTACCAGCAGACACCCTTTTACTGCTGAGTGTCTTAGTATTGTAAGATGTGTGATTTGAATTTTGGTTTAAAGGTGCCTTTGGTTTGAACACCCCTACCCCTACGAGGCAGAAATACAAAGACATAGAAGGAAATTGAGCCTATTTGGAACCAGACTTTAGTATGTTCCCATGGGGGGATTCACGGTGCGAATGACACTGCGTCAGCTTTTTCATTTATCTTTAGTATTTTCTTCAACTTTAACTTTTAGGACCATGTATGAGGTTGTGGCAAGCTAAATACACAACACGACGACGTCTCGGAAAAATAGTAAGGATTATATAGGGAAAAACAACAGTGTCAGTTAAAGTCCGTTTTGAAGGTGTTAGTGGTTGGGGATTTTGAAAAGCATCAGACATCAGGCAGATACAATCCTTTCTGCGTGTTCTGGTGCAGAAAGAGTTTTCAGTTTATACATTGGGGTGACCAGTAGATACCATTTTACAACCATACCCCCAAACGACATTTACAGAGCCCAAAGAAGGATTTGGGTCAATTTCAAAGCCATTTTTCCGTATGAAGCGCCAACTTTATATGAAAATGTGTTTAATAAACATCAAAGGACTGAGGTTGAACTTTCTGATAAGGGACATTTTAAACCTAGTCATTGTCACTTCAACGTTCCCTTCACTAAAGTGGCTAAGATGCCTGGACTATAGATCTAGATCTGTCTGTCTGCATGTAGCCTACTTGCAGACACGACTGCCAACTAGTCTCGGTCCGCTCAAAATAATAATGACCGAGACTTTCAGTAATTCCTTCGCGTGACGTCTAACCCTCTTACGCCATAATGTGACGTCTTCAAATGACGAAATGTTAAAGTTTCTACCACAGACATACACACGCACAAACACACGCACGCACAAACACACGCACGCACAAACACACGCACAAACGCACAGACAGACAAAGTTACGATCGCATAGGCTACACTTACGTGAGCCAAAAAAACGACTTGGCGGTGGGAGGAATTCGCGGTGCAACTGCCAGCCAGGCAGTCTGATAGAACGGTGCAAGGTCTCGGCAAACCAAGACTATGCCATACTCGTAGCAAAGCCGCCGAATGGTACCGTAAACCAAGAATAGTGACGTAAGAAAATAGAATGTCGTCTTTTGATTTGGAACGTGACGTGTTTTAGAATGGAGATGTGGTAGTGTGTGTGTGTGTGTGTGTGTGTGTGTGTGTGTGTGTGTGTGTGAGTGAGAGAGAGAGAGGGAGAGAGAGAAGGAGTGAGGGAGGGAGAGTGTGTGTGTGTGTGTGTGTGTGTGTGTGTGTGTGTGTGTGTGTGTGTGTGTGTGTGTGTGTGTGTGAATGTCTGAAGAGTACTTGGGTCCAGCGCGAGCGTTTTTTATGTCCTACATTCTAAATATTTCGCCTAAAACAACATAAGGGTTAAATATCATTCGAGTTTTACGCCCTCACGGCTTTTGACAAGATACACAAGTGAATGCGTGCTTAGGTGGTATCAGCCAACTGCACTTATGGCAGAATGACCGAGATCTTGTACATGCCATTGTGGTGACACGGGGGTGGGACATGGATTCTGTCTCTGGGTCTGCACATATAGTTGACCCGTGTCCGTCCCGGCCCGAATTCGAACCTGCGACCTTCCGATCACAAGTCTGGTGCTCTACACACACACACACACACACACACACGTGTATATTTGCCATACGTTTGAGAGAAAAAAAACGGTGTAAAGTATACTTTATTGAACGCTTCAGAAATGTCAGGCAATTACAGACAAAATACTTATGATGCAAACTATTTCCGAAGACAAGGCTCAAAAAGGGTTGGTATGTCGGTAAATTTTGTTTAATTGAATACTGTTTTATATTTACAAAAACTTCTTCTTCTTCTTCTTCTTCTGCGTTCGTGGGCTGAAACTCCCACGTACACTCGTGTTTTTGCACGAGTGGAATTTTACGTGTTTGACCGTTTTTACCCCGCCATTTAGGCAGCCATACGCCGCTTTCGGAGGAAGCATGCTGGATATTTTCGTGTTTCTATAACCCACCGAACTCTGACATGGATTACAGGATCGTTTCCGTGCGCACCTGGTCTTGTGCTTGCGTCGTGTACACACGAAGGGGGATAAGCCACTAGCAGATCTGCACATAAGTTGACCTGGGAGATCGGAAAAATCTCCACACTTAACCCACCAGGCGGCCGCGGCCGGGATTCGAACCCTCGACCTTCCGATTAAGAGGCCGACGTCTTACCCCCCCCGCCACAGCGCCCGTCTTTTACACTTATTAAAAGCCTCAACCAAATACTGCTTCATGTCTGTATGAAAGATTCCGACCTTACACTTAGGTTTTCTTTGTGTGAGAGGTTCCGACTTCAGTGTAACGTTTTCTTTGTATGAAAGATTCCGACCTCACAGTAAAGCTTTCTTTGTGTGAGAGGTTCTTACTTCAGAGTAAGATTGTATGAAGCTGAATACCCACGTCGCTGCCTCACGTGACTGTGACTAGATCTTTTTCTGCTCATTCCTCCTTTATCATTTTTTTTATTTTTATTATTACTTAAAACAAGTTTTATATAAATGTTTTTGTATATAACTTTGAATGATGTTTTTTGTAATGTTTTTTTTTTAAATTTTTTTGTTTTTAAATGTATGATTTTCATGTTGCAGGAGATAGAGCGTCACTGCGTGTGTAGTAACTGGTTGGTGCCGATTGAGAGTAGAGAACACGGCTGATGGAAGCTGGTGGTTTTACTTCACAGTGTTATTTCGTGATGCAATTTAACAGAACCGGTATTTTTCAATCTTTGGTAGCTGTCGATATGTGTTACACAGATGTAAATGATGTTTTATCGTATCACGGTGGCTGGGCATGTGTGTGTGTGTGTTTTACACAGATGTAAATGATGTTTTATCGTATCACGGTGGCTGGGCATGTGTGTGTGTGTTTTACACAGATGTAAATGATGTTTTATCGTATCACGGTGGCTGGGCATGTGTGTGTGTGTTTTACACAGATGTAAATGATGTTTTATCGTATCACGGTGGCTGGGCATGTGTGTGTGTGTTTTACACAGATGTAAATGATGTTTTATCGTATCACGGTGGCTGGGCATGTGTGTGTGTGTGTGTTACACATATGTAAATGATGTTTTATCGTATCACGGTGGCTGGGCATGTGTGTGTGTGTGTGTTACACAGATGTAAATGATGTTTTACGGTATCACGGTGGCTGGGCATGTGTGTGTGTGTTACACAGATGTAAATGATGTTTTATCGTATCACGGTGGCTGGGCATGTGTGTGTGTGTGTTACACAGATGTAAATGATGTTTTATCGTATCACGGTGGCTGGGCATGTGTGTGTGTGTGTGTTTTACACAGATGTAAATGTTTTATCGTATCACGGTGGCTGGGCATGTGTGTGTGTGTGTGTGTGTGTTTTACACAGATGTAAATGATGTTTTATCGTATCACGGTGGCTGGGCATGTGTGTGTGTGTGTGTTACACAGATATAAATGATGTGTCACCGTATCACGGTGGCTGGGCATGTGTGTGTGTGTTTTACACAGATGTCAATGATGTTTTATCGTATCACGGTGGCCGGGCATGTGTGTGTGTGTGTGTTTTACACAGATGTAAATGATGTTTTATCGTATCACGGTGGCTGGGCATGTGTGTGTGTGTTACACAGATGTAAATGATGTTTTATCGTATCACGGTGGCTGGGCATGTGTGTGTGTGTTTTACACAGATGTAAATGATGTTTTATCGTATCACGGTGGCTGGGCATGTGTGTGTGTGTGTTTTACACAGATGTAAATGATGTTTTATCGTATCACGGTGGCTGGGCATGTGTGTGTGTGTGTTACACAGATGTAAATGATGTTTTATCGTATCACGGTGGCTGGGCATGTGTGTGTGTGTGTGTTTTACACAGATGTAAATGATGTTTTTATCGTATCACGGTGGCTGGGCATGTGTGTGTGTGTTTTACACAGATGTAAATGATGTTTTTATCGTATCACGGTGGCTGGGCATGTGTGTGTGTGTTTTACACAGATGTAAATGATGTTTTATCGAATCACGGTGGCCGGGCATGTGTGTGTGTGTGTGTGTGTTTTACACAGATGTAAATGATGTTTTATCGTATCACGGTGGCTGGGCATGTGTGTGTGTGTGTTTTACACAGATGTAAATGATGTTTTATCGTATCACGGTGGCTGGGCATGTGTGTGTGTGTTTTACACAGATGTCAATGATGTTTTATCGTATCACGGTGGCCGGGCATGTGTGTGTGTGTGTGTTTTACACAGATGTAAATGATGTTTCACTGTATCACGGTAGCCGGGGATGTGTGTGTGTGTGTTTTGTACATATATAAATGATGTTTGTTTACGGAGACACGGAGGTATCCGAGCACTTGGTATGGTCCTGCCTCCAAAGGTCAAAGAAGTCGTTGAGCTTGGTGCGCGAGAGGGTCACGGGGTCGAATCCCTCGCCACGCACCAGGTACTTGGGGATGACCGTGGGTGCACACCGTCTCATGCCTTCCTTCCCCTTCTTCTTCTCACACAACATGTAGGCGGCGTAGATATTGCACACGTAGCTCTTAACGTTATCCGGGAAGGGTTTGCTGGCCTTGATGATCGTACCACAGCCCTTGCTGTAGCAGTCCAGTACTTTGCCGGACGTGGTCACGCCCTCCAAGGCCGGCATGGCCAGGTCGGACAGCCAGGCGCGGTAGTACGGCACGTTGGTCAGGTAGGTGACGTAGCCAGGCACCACTCCGCACGGGGACTTGGTAGGCATGACAGACACGATGCCGAACTGGGACAGAGCAGACTCCGCCTTGCCCCCACTTGCCGGGGCGTGGCACAGCACGGGAGACCCGGTGTCCCCGTAGCAAATGCCGCCCTGGTCCGGTTCGCTGTTGGTGCAGAGGACGCTGTCGTCAAAAAACGGCTCGTAATTCTTGTCGAAGTTTTTGAAGTCCAGGCACTTGGTGTGGTTGTACACGTTGAGGTTCAACCGCATCGCGTCCGAGGAACTGGCTGGGCTTGCCTGCCCCCGTTGGAGGAAGGTACATTTGCTGGGGGCGGTCAGGTTGCTGGCAGGCAGACACACGGGATCGGGGGAAGGGATCGTCTCCTTCAAACGCAGCAACGCGATGTCGTGCCACGGGTACTTCAGGTCTGGGTTGAACCCCGCATGAACGAATGCAACATCCACAGCTAAATCAGAGTCTTTATTGCTGACCTTGATAGAGCCAATTTGGTTTGAAGATGCTGCAGTCACAAACCCATTGCTATCCACCAGCTTCTGTGGGATGCAGCTGGCTGCAGTGAGGATGTATTTCGTCCCGATGACACTACCCCCACACAGCGTTTTAGCGTTGCCCATCTGGACCTGAACAGTGACCAGCCAGCCCTCTTCTTTAGATCCACGGTAGGGGGACACGCTGCCTTTACACGTGGACTCGGACACACCGTAGTCATTGCTGCTTGATCGTTGTGGCTTAGAATCACCATCGTCACCACTTTCTGACCCTGACAGTCCCAAAACGAGACAGACAACCAGCACGGCTACTAGCGCGACACTCCCTACGGCCCCGGCGGCGATTTTGTGGTTCCGCTGCAGCGGGTCAGCTGCGGGCGGCGCCGTTGATGAAAGATGTTTGGGTGCAGCGTCATTCTCTCCAACTGCCGTTGCTGTTTGATTTTGGAATGCAACGTCGCTCACTCCAATTGCACTCGTTCCATTTGCACTCTGATCAACTTCGCTCTGTCCAAGTGCACTCTCTCCCCATGTACTCTCTCCCAATGTACTCCCTCCAAGTCCACTCTCTCCAACTGCATTGGACATTGTCTATTCCTTTTATCCCGGTCATGGCCTCGCCCGGGAACGATGATGTCTACCTAGTTCGTGAACCAATTTAGTTTTGACGTCATAGCGGATGAAAGACATTTTTCGTCACACGCACACGCACACAAACAAAAACCCATCTTGGTTACCAAGACCCAACACAGTGGCAAATACTAGGCTGGTTTAGTCTCGGCAGACCGAGACCGAGGTTCAGATTTGATACAAAATCAGCGCCTTTTAGTCAGTCGCCCGGAGACCACTTGGGTCAACCCGACGGGGTTGGGGTTGCTACCACATTACCAACACTTGTTTGACAGATTTTAACAATAGAATTCTAAATCTAGAGTCCTGGGGTTATTCGTTAAGGCTGTTCTTAACCAGACGAACCTTTGGTTCGCGAACTAGGTTCGTGGGGTTCGGCGAACCTCAAGACTGGTTCGGCGAACTTGTCTTGGTTCTTAACCAGACGAACCTGAGTTTTCGAACTAGGTTTGGGAGGTTCGGCGAACTAGGTTCGGGGTTTGCAAGTCATGTCTTGGGAACCTTGAAGATCGGGCCGAACCTTTGACTCTTCTGCCAAGGAGGAAGACAAATTATTGAAAAACTGAATCTCAATGGCGGACGAAATCACCCAAGTCAAAATTACATTTTCTGAGATTTTATAAAAACAACGCTTGAACGAAAAGGTAGAATGGTGACTTCCGTTCGATTTCAAGTTAAGCTTTTCACTTTTCCGAGCAAGACAACCGCTGAGAGTGAAAAAACGCCGCTGTTCGACTTCGAAATTTCCAGTCGTAGACGACCTTCGCTTCTGCAGCATTGTGTTAGTGCAGGTGAGGCAGTGTTACTCATTTCGCTGAGCTCGTTTTCGTATTGTTGTGCATTAGGATCATCTAGTATGATATGAATAAAAGCAGGAATGACTTCGGCATGTAAACGCATTGATTTTGTCGAAATCAGCACAGCAGTAAGCTAGATTCTTTCTGCTCAATTTGTTTAATTTTTTTCTTCAAAAGTTTATGACTTTGATTTTGATTGTTTGTTTATCTCATCGGCACAACATCCATCAGGCAAAATATCAATATGTTGAATGATAACGTTGAGATAAGGAAGTTCACACATTTATCTGCTTGCAACAACAATCGCAAGGACAGATCTATCTGCTTCGTTGACTGCTAGATTTTCATTGAATTTCCCAAGTAATGATGATCTCGTTTTCAATTAGATCTGGACAGTGTTTGTGTTCTTAGATTCATGATTGACCATGCAGGCTGATTGAGATCATAACATTGTGTTTGTTTGTGCTGGTGCAATGTGCAGATCAATGGCCCGGACCGCAGGATGACCCAGTGATCAATACAACTTGCGTTCACCACTCAACATTGTCTTCCACCTAACTCAAGGGCAAAAATAAAGGTACATGCTGGTGAAATCATTGTGCAATTTATGTCTGTGAAGATCAAGATAGTTGTTAGCTCTAACTGATCATGCTTATTATTATCAAGTTACATACACACTCCGCCCCAGCACCACCCTAAACCCATAACAACACTCTCCAGTCCAACTACCCCCACCCTTCCGTGCAACATATGTTGCCGTCTGTACCTTGTTTGTGGTTATGGGGAGTGCTCAAATGGTTCCATAACTGTTAATATAAATTAAAAGTACTGAGAGTTTCATTTTCCATTGCTCTTCCCCTTCCTCACGTCACATTACACACTCCCTTTGCCCCATCCCCCACCCCCTCTCTTTCTATGCTCTCTTTTTTCTTTTACTTCTTCTTCTCTTTCTCTCTCTCTCTACCTGTATAAATCAGCTCTCTGGTTGTTGCTTCTGTAAGTGTAATGTAAAGTTCTACATCTCTGCATTTGTATTGTCATTTTTCAGAATGCCCTTGTAATAACTTCAGCGTCTGCCCATGGAGTCTATATAGGTCAAAGTCTCAAATGTGATGTGATCAAGAGGATGCCGCAATGATCCAGGTAATATTGCAAATACTCAAACTGATCTAAAAGCAGAAGCATAACGTGATCCACAAACATTTCTGCTTAAACATTACAGGGTTACAGTACACCCAGAAAAACAGCTGGATGTTAGTGCATAATTATCTGCAAGTGCAAGCAACATCGACCCTCTCCCCCTGCTCTTTTTCCATCAGCAAGAGCAACATTTATTTTCATGTACAACTTTTCTAGTGCCTCTTATGTTGTATAACTGTTGATATTTAAATGAAGCAAGTGTTTGTTTTCAATGGCACTGCATTTCCCATGTACACACACACACACACACACACACACACACACACACACATTCGCATTGTCTCTGTCTGTCTGTCTGTGTCTGTCTGTCTCTCTGTCTCTGTCTGTCTGTCTGTCTGTCTGTCTGTCTCTCTCTCTCTCTCTCTCTCTCTGTTTTTACATCAGTAATTTTGATCACTTGCACTTCACTGGGATTTAGTTACTGAATCAGTCATTCAGTGAGAGTGTTATGTAGCGTAAGAGTATTGAGTCTGCTGCTGCTGCTGCTGTTGTTCTTACTCATTACTGTTTCTCCTCTCTGCATAATTCTTGTTCTCCCTTAAAATGCTGGTGTTTTTTTCATCATTACAGTATCTGTCCATTGAGTCTGCGTCTGAGCTGTGATGGGACCAAAAAGATTCCAGAATGAAAGAGGTAACTTTTACTGATCTTTATTTAGTTTATGGAGAAGTTGGTTCACATAATACATTACAGAGTTGCTGCCTTTTTAGATATATTAAACATTGTACCAGTCATTACATGATCAAACTGTGTTAGCCACCCCACCTTCCCCGGTTCCCAGCTATCCTTCTATCCCCGCCTCTAAACCCCCACCCCAATCCTTCCATCTCCCCCAAATCAAATTTACTGACACAACACTGATTTTCATTTTACCTTATTCAAGTGTTCTTTGAATAAAATTATATAGCCTGTTGCTGCTGCAAATGTTGTTGTGAATGTTCTTCCTCAGTGTATATTTTTTTCGTTTCCTCAGAATGCAGTTCTCCCATGCACCACAGCGTCTATCAATGGAGTCTACAATATTGTCTGGGATGTGATTTGAGCAAGAGCATGTCAGAATGATCAAGGTAACTTTTTAAACACACAGAACTGATCAAACTGTAGAATTCAAGTACACAATTTCAGATGTTTTCAAATGCATAACATACTGCAACAGTCAGGGTCTTTCTCCACATAAAGAGTGTGAGGTTTTCTTGGTAAAATTGCGATTTTTGTTGCTATGCGCAGAGTGCGACCTTTTTATTTGATTTTTGTACTATAATAAAGGCAGATATTCAAATAAAAGAAAGTCTTGCATGGGGAGGAAGGAATATGCATGAGGCTTTTGACAAGACAAACTGTCCTTATTAGAGCCTAAACATACGTTCCTTACCATTAGAACCAAAATGTCAGACATCATAGATGCTCCAATTAAACAAAAGAAGGGCATCCTTTTACTTAAACATAATTATACACTGTACCGCACATTAATAACCTGGTTGTGTTCTGTGGCAGTGCATAGTGGGAACCTTTTTGCTTAATGAATTTCACATGTGTCTGTAACTTGAATCTCCACCAAAAGAAGCTGGACGTAAAAAGGGGTGTCTAAAAAAAAGCGCCATATTTCCTTTTTGATCTCTTTTTTTTTTCGCAGTCAAAAATGTGATTAAAAAGAAAATAGGGAGGTTTTTTTACCATCCTGTATAGTCTTGTTGTTCCCATGTAAAAACCTAGTCAAACATGTGGTGTCTGATATGCTGGGTAATATGGTGAGGAACATGCCTTTAAAGGCCCAGTCATAATTGTGAAAGCCGTTCTGCTCAGCTGGAATTTGATGAATTTTGTTGTTGTTGTGTTTAATGAAATGAATTCGCAAAAAGGAAAACAATTTTTTTTACTGTTCACACAAAGCACTTGTAGATATTTGGTATGTGCCGCATGTCAGGGGTGGTCTTATTCAATCAATCAATATGAGGCTTATATCGCGCGTATTCCGTGGGTACAGTTCTAAGCGCAGGGATTTTTATTTTTTTTATTTTTTTAAAATTTTTATGCAATTTATATCGCGCACATATTCAAGGCGCAGGGATTTATTTATGCCGTGTGAGATGGAATTTATTTACACAATACATCACGCATTCACATCGGCCAGCAGTTCGCAGCCATTTCGGCGCATATCCTACTTTTCACGGCCTATTATTCCAAGTCACACGGGTATTTTGGTGGACATTTTTATCTATGCCTATACAATTTTGCCAGGAAAGACCCTTTTGTCAATTGTGGGATCTTTAACGTGCACACCCCAATGTAGTGTACACGGAAGGGACCTCGGTTTTTCGTCTCATCCGAAAGACTAGCACTTGAACCCACCACCTAGGTTAGGAAAGGTGGGGGAGAAAATTGCTAACGCCCTGACCCAGGGTCGAACTCGCAACCTCTCGCTTCCGAGCGCAAGTGCGTTACCACTCGGCCACCCAGTCCTAATACATACAGGTAAACTGACAGGTACTTTTCCACAGTGGAACCCCCCTTTCAGACCCATTCATTTCAGACTTCCTCCTTTTTAATATCTTGCTTCTTTAGATGTTCTGTGACGGGTGAAGTGGCGCGCAATGGTAAGACGTCGGCCTCCTAATCGGGAGGTCGTGAGTTCGAATCCCGGTCGCTGTCGCCTGGTGGGTTAAGAGTGGAGATTTTTCCGATCTCCCAGGTCAACTTATGTGCAGACCTGCTTAGTGACTTAATCCCCTTCGTGTGTACACGCAAGCACAAGAGCAAGTGCGCACGGAAAAGATCCTGTAAACCATGTCGGAGTTCGGTGGGTTATGGAAACACGAAAATACCCAGCATGCCTACTCAACGAAAGCGGAGTGAAGCTGACTATGCTCTCAGAGTATAGTGTGGGGAACCCAAATGGGCAAACAAGCTCACACGTCACCAGAATTTCTGAAACGCTGAAGAAGCAGAAGATGTTCTGTTCATAACCTCTGTAAATTACCCCCATTTTTAGACCCCTTCCATTTTAAGACTTGATTTTCTCACATTTTTTAAGGTCTTAAAAGGGGTTTCCCCTGTACTCCTAAAAAACCCTGACCCACAAAGTAATTTAATTATAACTGCTGTAATCGTTCCTTCCCTGTGCTATTATCTGTGGGTTTTTTTTTTCTTCTCCTGTGTTGTCTCATCCTCTGCGCGCCCTGAAAGAGACCTCCGGGTCGAAATTGCCGTACCATGTCTTATCCAGCTGTGATCCCGCCTTCGTATTAATGTGAGGGCAGTACTTTTTTTAAACTTTCAATATTGACCGCACGTTTTGCATAAAACACCAATAATGAATTAAAAATACATCAGAAAATTATTTCCTCACTATACACAATAACCCCTCATTTAAAGGCTGACAAAGTCCTATTTAATTAGTTTACTTATTTCCAGGGCTTTTCCCATCGTTGCGGGAATGTATAAATTAAGCTTCCTGCAAAGTTTTAGGTTTGAAGTCCTTACCAATTACAAGAAATAATCAATTCTTAATAAAGTTTATTGCTATCTTTAGAAACAGTTCTCCAGGGCTTGGGCTATTTTTAGACCGTCAACACAGACAGTACAGCTTCGTCAATCCCCGCGTGAAGGAAATCGCTCACCTTCCACGTGCAAAACGTAGTGATATTGACACGCCAGATTAGCGCGGTAGCGGATTGTGCTAAGCAGGAAAGCGCGCTTTTCTGTATTCTTGTTAACTTCGCAATTTCCGGAAAACATCCACTTTCACTTTGAGACTGTTCTGTTTACATTCGACACTATCAACACCACTTTGCAATACTGAAATAATTTTTTCTGTTTTCGAAAGCTACAGCCAATCGTTATTATATCCCCTTAGGTACAGTTTTATAACATTATTGGCACATGTAAACAATAGGAATTAATTAATGAACGCTACGAAAAGGGCAGCCTTTAACCTATGAACTTGCAACTGTGTTGACCTGTGTAATGTAACATAGACCACCACCATCTCTGTCTCTCTCTCTCTCTCTCTCTCTCTTACACCCCTTACCTGTTCGCAAACCTTTACCCAAATGTATGCTAAATGTATATACAATACAAGACAAGACAAGACATGGTAAGACAAGACAAGTTAGGAAAAGGTTGCCAGTAGGCCAATAGAGGGATGACAAGACAAGGCATGACAAGACAAGACAGGACAGGGACCAAAAAAAAAAAAAAAAAAAAAAGAAAGATAACTAATTCGGTCAACAGATGTAAAAGAAATAAGCATTTGTTTGGGTTGAATGTTTGGGTGTCACCCTGTATATATTTGTATTTTTGCAGGACAGGGTCGAGTTGTGATGATGTCAGGGCGACTGAAGACACACCAACAAGTATTCTTCGGAAGTGTTTGGAACACAAATGAACATTATTTCATAATAAAAAGGCGGCTGACATTGATGTTCATATCGGTTCATGTTCATATTCTCAGCACAGACGTGTGCTTAGAAATCGGATGTTTAAGAACAAGAGACAACCCTGAATAAAGCCTTATGAAATATGGTTGGAGCTGGATCAAAAGTGTGTGTGTGTGTGATTGAAGGGCAACATTTATAAATGATGAGACAGAAAGCTAAAGCACATCCTTTTATCGTACGTTCCATATCGTCCTCCTACTTTAAATGCTTGCTAATACAGACGTTCTCCAAGAAAACGTCTATCCAGTAATGTTTTGTTTATCGCAATGAAAGCTTTTTTTTGAGAAGAATGAAGAGGAATCAAATTTTTAAAAAACAAAAACCAAGACCAATTGAATTGCTCAAAACGTAAAGAAACAGGATGATTTTGGTTCAGTAGTACTATTTGCAGACCCTTAAAGCAATACATCCACAAGGGATTCCAGTGTATCAGTGCAAATAGAAAATTTCTGATATAACTTGAAAATTAAAACAGACTGAATTGTGATAAAAACTTAAAAAGAACCAAAATACCGAGTAGTTTTTTTTGTAGGTCTCCCTCTTCACTCAATCCCCAAACTCATATTCTGTACCGAAAAGAGCTCAAACACACACGTGGACAGACAGACACGCACACACACTTTGGTAAACATCATGTATGCTTCTCGACTCTGCTGATCCACAATTAGAAATATCGCTATCATCATTTATTTTTGGTCACCGTCTTTCCCTTTTCACAGGCAAGTTTTCTTGTGTAGCATTTCCCATAGAACCCCGATGGCTCCACGGTAGACACAATGAACAGTCCATACCAGTCATGTTATTTTCTCGAATCAATTTATAACCTTTAACCCAGGAGGGTAAATGACATAGAAGGCTTCGGGTAATCTTGAACTTTAATGTGTTAAATTCATAGCTCATAATTCAGAGGCATTCAAGCCTCCAAATTTGGAGAACCTGCACTTGTAATCATAACAAGTCTTTTAGATCCCTTTAAAGTCACGGAATGAACTCCGATGAACTGTACGAATCATAGCGTACTCTGGTACGAATGCATTTTGTTTACATGCGTCAAAGAAGGAATTATCCGTGTCAGCGGACAGGGGAGGCAACTTTGTCGTGTAATTGAAGTCCCTTGGTTGACAACCTACGCCATTTTCGCCGATCAAACAACCAAATTAATTAATTAAGCCGACTTGAAAACCCTGGAAGAATGGGCAAACACCTGGGGCATGCGCTTTAACGCAAAAAAATGCTACATCCTTAGCATCAGAAACAAGTCCAGCTTTTTCTACAACCTGGACAACCACATTCTCCAGAAAGTCAATAGCAATCCCTACTTAGGCGTCACCTTTACTGATGACCTCAGCTGGACCACACACATCAACAAAATCGTCAAAAAGGCAAACTCCACCCTCGGCCTACTTAGAAGAAACCTCCGTTCCTGCCCACAAAGCTGTAGACGTACTGCCTATGTGTCCCTCATCCGCTCAACCCTGGAGTACAGCTGTCTCGTCTGGGATCCGTACAAACAAGGCGATATAGACAGCCTGGAAAATGTACAGAAACGAGCAGCCAGATTCATTACCCAAAACTACAGGGACCGAAACCCAGGATGTGTCTCAGAGATGCTCAGCAGACTACAGCTTCCCCCACTCCAGGAACGCCGGAAACAACAGAGACTCACATTTCTGTTCAAAGTGGTCAGAGGGCTGGTCCCCGCAGTACCCCCTGAGAAATTCATCCAGCAACAAAAATCAAAAAGACAAGTGAAACAACGAGTGAACAAAGACTTTACATCATCTGCCACAGTCAGAAATATCACAAGAAACAACAGCCAGTGCTTTACTGTGGAGTGTACTAAAACACCAGTGTACAAGTACTCTTTTTTCACAAGAACAGTTATTGACTGGAACAACCTTGATGACAACACGATCCAGTCGTCAACGGTCAACGAATTCAGAGGAAAACTGCCAACCGCTGACTAAAACACCAAGTGCTCTCCCCAAATTCCGCCAACGTATATTCCCAAGCTTGGGACCTGTTGGCGTAACTTATCAAGATCAAGATCAAGATTATGCTTAGGTTTGGAGCTTAATCCGTCAATTAATTTCATGATAAATGTTCTTGGGCTTGATTACAGGTACTTGGATCTAAAATAAGTAAAGTATGCCACTCGATTCTGAGCTATGAATTTAACACACTAAAGTTCAAGATTACCAGGCTTCGTGCACCATGATCAAGTCGGAAGGAGAGACCCAAATCGACAACCAGCACGGAGTTACCACTCAATCGGTGATTTCGTCTTGGAGGCAGCCATTTTTGGAAGGGGAATAACTTACTTGCTTTTATTGTCGACTCGGAGTGAGCTCCCCTCGTTTGTCGGCGATCCAGGTTTCGTGTCTTAACTGGCCGAACTAGTCCTTGAGTTTGCCGAACAAGTTCACCCAGTTAAGACACAAACCATGGTTCGCGAACCTTAGTTCGGCGAACCAATGGTTCGTCTGGTTAAGAACAGCCTTTACCTAAACTGTGCAAAAATAAATATATTGCACCAATTTTTATACCAAAACGAAAACATTCATTCCTGTGCTGTTATATTCAATGTATGCTATTGAGGGCACTCAACTTGGCTAACTGGAACACTTTTAAGATAAAAGGTGGCCTTTACATGGGTTATTTGACCGCCGCCCAAATAAGGGTACCCCCAAAATAAAACTGATAAAAATGTAATGTATCAACTCAAAAGTCGACTAAAATTCATAATCGCTGTATTTCGAAAACGTTGTTTGTTCTCATGTGTTTACACAACTAGCACATTCCGGCAAGTGTCTATACTCAAAAGAAATTTTGGCAGTACTTGAAACAACCATCTGTCATATATACATGCGAAGTCAAAAATATGTGGGATGTAAGTCAACAAACCTGTGGCAGTTTTTAAAATATTATTTCGTGAAGATTTGAAAGTGTACTCAAACGGTTGAACTACGCCTCGTGCGTAGACACACATTCCTGAAAGTTTCAACGCAACCCACTTGGTCATTGCTAAAATACATGGATTTTAGTTGACTTGGGTATCCCTCAAATTTGACACATAAACATCTCATCCGTGAGATCGACACATACATCAGTAGGTACAATGGCACAACACTAGAAATATGCAAGATGGCGAAATAAAACAACCTGTTCTGGATGGATAATCAAGTTGACTTTCTCTTCGTATACAACAGTGACCCAGTTGTGCCTCAGGAATTGTCGTCAGCTTTTTAAAAGGTACCCGTCACATTTCTTTGTCACGTCAAGGGTATCCTTATTTTGACGGCGTAAATGATGATGTTAAAAAAAATGTGCCAGATAGCGAAGATGCTAGCCTTTAATGGCATAGACAGTTTGAATAAAATGACACAGGAATAAAAGTTTGAGTTGAGGTATGAAAATGGGTGCAATAATATTTTTGCACAGTTTAGATGCTGACAGTTTTCACAGGCATGCAAGCACATTTGCAGAGAGCTGTGCTCTGCAGTCCTTCTTAGCAGCATTTGCAGCGTTTTGTTGTACAGCTCTTCTTGCAGGCACACCTCATGAGTTCTCGGCACACGCTGGATACCTCTTGAAAGCTCGTCCAGAATGACTCCCACTTTCCAGCCTTGAACTGCCAGCCCACAGAGTTTGGAAGTCTAATAGGTAGATGGCTCTTCTCAATCTCATGTCCTGCAGCAGCACCTCACTTGTAAGGGGATTATGGTCAATTTGGCAGCTCTTTTTACTGAAGAGGTACCGTCTAGCACTGTTTACACCCAGTACGTTGCTGGTTTTGTCCTACAAATGTACACCAAAAAGCTCTTGTGCTGCCCTGTCAGTGGTACTCAGCTTACAAAGAGGAGCAGACAACCTGAAGAAAGTTTGAGTGACGTCTTCAAATGCTTGCCATACTTCCCAAGCCTTCTGATTCCCCAATACCATTGAAGAACGACATAGT
>NC_090252.1:17999295-18009295 GCF_037325665.1 Littorina saxatilis | reverse complement strand
ATAAAGTGATTCCGAGAAAACTACTGGACCGATCTTCATGAAACTTTACATGAGAGTTCCTGAGTAAAATATCCCCAGACACTTTCTTTTTTTGTGTGGATAAATGTCTTTGATGACGTTATATCCGGCCTTTTGTCAAAGTTGAGGCAGCACTGTCACGCTCTCATTTTTCAACCAAATTGGTTGACATTTTGTTCAAGTAATCTTCGACGAAGCCCGGACTTTGGTATTGCATTTCAGCTTGGAGGCTTAAAAATGAATTAATAAATTTGCTCATTAAAATAGATTTTCCGCGTAACCAAGTGCCGAAACACTACGATCACCTCGGGAGGCGAAGTGCAATCAAACAGGATTGAAAATGTTAGGGCTAATTTCTTAGCCCTATAAAAACTGTTATGCAAACCCGAAGGTTTCCATGAACATACAGTCAATCGGAAACCACCAGACCCCATCACAAACAGAATTCTACAATCCACGGGTGTTGACTTAAAGGCCAACAACTCGGGTGCAGAGTCTGCTGTGAAAGGAGCGATAGTCTCCTCTGTCACAATCGCCCCCGTTGAATGAACTTCGTCCCAAAGTTCCGAACCGGGGGGCCACTGTCCATCCCAAGTTCGCAGAATGGGAACAGCACGAAAATGTTCGGTGGTCACATTATGCCATTACCTGAACATATCATGCCGAGTCCCATCCTGCTCGCAGCGCCAGATGTAACCGAGTGCCGAAACACTACGATCACCTCGGGAGGCGAAGTGCAATCAAACAGGATTGAAAATGACAGGGGAGGCTACCGCTCCTTTCACAGCAGACTCTGCACCCGAGTTGTTGGCCTTTAAAGTCAACACCAGTGAGTTGTGGAATTCTGTTTGTGATGGGGTCTGGTGGTTTCCGATTGTCTGTATGTTCACGGAAACCTTCGGGTTTGCATAACAGTTTTTATAGGGCTAAGAAATTAGCCCTAACATTTTCAATCCTGTTTGATTGCACTTCGCCTCCCGAGGTGATCGTAGTGTTTCGGCACTCGGTTACATCTGGCGCTTGCGAGCAGGGATGGGACTCGGCATGATATGTTCAGGTAATGGCATAATATGACCATTGAACATTTTTGTGCTGTTCCCATTCTTCTGCGAACTTGAGATGGACAGTGGTCCGCCGGTTCGGAACTTCGGGACGAGGTTCATTCAAACGGGGGCGATTGTGACAGGGGAGGCTACCGCTCCTTTCACAGCAGACACTGCACCCGAGTTGTTGGCCTTTAAAGTGTAACTAAACAAGCAAAAAGGAAAAACATCGTTCAGCAACCTTTACACTTTGATATGAAGAAGGGCCTCATATACTGTCGAACTGCGAAAAAAAAAATTTTTTTCTCTCACTCGGACACTGTTTGACGGACATGTGAAGTGCGCGCCAGGAACGACAATCTTCTTAGTTTACCTGATTAATGCCCTTAATTTTTGGTTCTGGTACTTTCAGTTCCGGCTGTTGTCATCAATCTACCAAAATAAAAGATCAAACGGAGTTTTCGATTTATATTTCATGGTTCAGAAAAATATTGCTTATTTTCTGAAGTCAACCGTTTTAGCGAATCTTTCTTTGATTCTTAAAAGTCATTTCAGATTTTTGAAAAATAGTTAACGGTTAGTAATTACCAATATATCGTAAACAAACATATCGATAGGTTTTGGTAAGAAGACACAAGTGCGATGAATGTGGTACCAGTATTTTTGTGGTAAGTAAGGATGCATTTCTTTGCTGTAAGCACATTTACAATGCACATTTAATCTGTTTAGCAACATAAACGAGAGCATGGTACAGTGCCGCTTGTTTGTGGTCTATCTTTTCGCGGCAGATGCGTAACAATTAGGGTCTCAGTTGGAAAAAGCTGCTCGGAACCAGAGCAGATTTGGCTTGTGTTCTTTGAGTGTGAATGATCGACGAGTGGCTTGACATTTTTAACGAATCATTACTGTAGCCTACTTGAAACAATCATCTGTTTCTGAATTTGTCATCAGTTATGATTGAGCAGTCTCATAGGAATCGTCCATAAAATGTTAAACCGAAAAAGGGCAGACGATTCTGAATCACACAGGCTGCTGTACAAAATCAGATCTAAAACGATATTTTGAACTGC
The DNA here is from genome assembly GCF_037325665.1 of Littorina saxatilis. NCBI lineage: Eukaryota > Metazoa > Mollusca > Gastropoda > Littorinimorpha > Littorinidae > Littorina > Littorina saxatilis. The sequence goes on along the minus strand of NC_090252.1, from coordinate 18,007,164 downwards.
GACGTCTGCGTAAATGCCCTGTAACAAAATACCTTGTCCTGGTCATGTGTATACACATCAGCTTCTATTGGGAAGATCAGTATTTTATATTAATCACAAATACAAGATTAGAAATAGTTCTGAAGATCGCCTTTGATTTCAGTTTCAGCGGCAAACTAGCAGATCTGTCCAAACCGGCATCGTTTCATGGTTGAAACTTGAATAATCCCAAATAGATCTGAGTGGGGGTAAGTTTTATAGTATTTCAATTTTTTTACGGCAGTTTTATTTAAAGATAGTGTAGTGGATGTCTCTGGTGAAGACTACAGTTATATGAATTTTTTGTTGTAATATTAAAATGATTGTTCTTTATTTACACAATTGAATAATTTGTATTTATTTGTTTGCAGATGACGGCATACTGAGTGCTCCAAGAACATACGCCTGCTGGCATTTTGTGTCTTTTCTGAAGACGTCGAGGCAAGCAGAAGTCACGGTCCTGGCCACACACACACAATGACATGAACAAAAAATGATATTTTTTCATGGGCATATCCAGTATTAAAACTTTATTACCATGCAAACGCAACGATTTGAATTTAGAGGTCACCGGTCACACACACACACACACAGACACACACACACACACACACACACACACACACACACACTGGGCGGATCCGGAGGGGGGGGGGGGGGGTTCCGGACCACTTAGGAGCCGGATTTGTATTCTAAGTGACGATTTTGGAAAGAAATTGGCTAATTAGTTTGCTCAGGTTGCGCCAGATCGATCCTTGTTGTGATTCAAATTTTTCTTCTTAATATATTTACTTTTTTGGAAGGTGTATTAGGGGATGTTTCTTGGCTCAGATTGATCCATTTTCCTTGTTTTTATCAACATTTGTCGGACCCCCCCACAAGGAGGTTGAACGCTTCGCGTCTTCAACTAAACGCTTCGCGTCGTCAAATTGTCCCTGAAAGAAATTTGGAAACTCGCCCTTAAAAATGATGTGATCCACCCCTGCACACACACAAACACACACAAATAAAGTAATAAATGGATACAGTTTTTCTTTATTTAAATTACAATCAGACGTGGTCGTAGAACAGGCACTGTAAACAAAACCTAGCATGATATACCACTTGTGTGATGTTTCGGTCAATATCTTTATTTTCCTTTCAGAAATACATTGGCGTTTTGAATGTCAAGGGAAGTGATACAAATGCTGCAGCGGGCTATCAAGAACGCGAAGGCAAACAAGGTAAATACCTACTTCTGACATTAGTTTACTTATTAACTCTTTCTATACTGGCCATTATCTCCCCAGTCTCTCCCCAGAAACTGGCCATTTGCATGGGTTTGCAAAAAATTCTCAAAAATAAACAAAACAAGATGCAGCCTTCAAACTCATAGGTTTTATTGTAAATATATTGCTAAAACATATGCCAAAGTTTGGTTTCATTGTTGTGAAAAAAAATAAAAATATGGTGTCCAGAATTTATGGGTATATTTTACGCAATACGAAAAAGGGGGTATGTATTTTGACTTAGAAGCATTTTTTATTATGAAGGCTCTGTTTGCAACAAAACTGTTTCTGTTTACTTGTATGAAGATTGTGCTTACACAAAAACATAACAAATACCAACTGATTTTCCATTTGGTGGTCATGTAAGCATTGTGAACATGTCCGAACAATCTGATCACACACCATGTGGTCGACATGCAGACCTGAACGGCCAGTGTATGGTGGCAGAGTTGGAAAATAGGAAAAGTCTTGATGCCAATCCTTCATCAAAAACCGAAGAAAATCGTCATTGTAATAAGTTTGCTTTATTCTAAATCAAACGACTAGGATAGATGACAGACACAACGACAAACACATTCAATTCTATGTAAAACATACACAATGCTCACGTTAACAAGCTGGCCATAACAATGTGCCCATCGTGCATGAAGTGTGGCTTTGGTCGGATCAGTAGCCGTGCTTTGTCTGCGATACTAAACATGAAATTTTGTTAAAGCGACGATTTAGCAATGTTGTTGTTGCTGCTGCTGCTGTCTGTTCTTGTCACGACATCTCGTTTTTTCCCTCCTGGTTCTGAGAAGAAGCTGTTTAATTGTGATATCAGGCCTAGGAACCCCTGATTTTCACTTGGAGCATTCTCAAAGAAACTTAGCGTATGTTAAGAAAAATGAGTGTACTCCACACTTTGTCTTTTGTTGTTCGTTGTCGTTGCATGTCTACCGTTCCACAGCCACCTACTATAGCTGATGGGGTCTATGTCGACCAAAAGAATGTTATGGGATTCACTGTAGGTCGAGTTCCTGTAGGTGGATTATCTGTATACCTAAGACTTTAAAATTGGTAATCTTGTATACAGGGAATACCACAGGGTGTAGTTCCTGTAGCGTTTTGCTAATATCAATGAAAGTCACGTGATGCTTAGCGACATCGTTAGAATTTGATGTTTTTCGATCTTTTTTTGATATTTCTTAGAAATTCGAGTATGGTTTGCAAGTTTTATTGAAAAACTGCACCCTGTGGGATTCCCTGTATACTAGATTGCCAATTTTAAAGTCTTAGGTATACAGGGAATCCACCTACAGGAACTCGACCTACAGAGAATCCCACTCTTTTGGTCGACATAGACCCCATCAGCCCTACTATAAGTGCAAGTGTTAAATGACGTATTTCCACAAAAGACTGCTTGCAGAGAATCATGTGATGCCCATGACAGGTAAGGACATGTGGTAATACATACTATGTTTTGGAACCAGGGAAAATGCAGCACACATTATTTATCAACCAAATTGATTGACTTGTGCACCACGACAAAAGTTTTCTTTGATCCATAAAAGGTCTTTTGCCAGAAAAATTGCTCTGAACATCAAGTACCCTGCAAGTTGTCACACATTTACATTATTGAAATAAAAAGAAAACACACCAGTAACCAGGTTAGGTACGTTAATATCTATAATCAATATCTCGGCACGTTACTGCCTTCTTCGGGATGGTAAGCTGAACATTATTGAACAAAATAATCGGTTTAGATTGTATACTTTGATTCCTGAACGAAGAAGCAGAGGTACTGCATACAACTAGGACTGTAATATCAGCTTTTGCCTGAAACACACACACACATACACTTATAAAATTAATGCAATGTCATTGTATGAAGCCAGAACAATCACTAACTTACATAGTTGGTCACACAATTACCCATCACTGAACAATAAATCGAAGTCGGGTGGATTCAATGACTAAAGCAGTAAAGGCTTTGAAAAAATCCTCATCACAAAACATCCCCCCCCCCCAAAAAAAAAAATATATATATAAATAAATAAATGATATAACACAGGTTGTGTATATAGCGCAGTAAACACCATGCAGGTACAAGCAAAGATTTGACAGTGATTATCCTTGTTTTATATAGCACACATTTTCTAGTTTTAATCTCTCTCTCTCTCTCTCTCTCTCTCTCTCTCTCTCTCTCTCTCTCTCTCTCTCTCTCTCTCTCTCTCTCTCTCTCTCTCTCTCTCTCTCTCTCTCCAATGGGCCCAAGGCCCAATCAATAAACCATCCAGACTCCAGACTCTCTCTCTCTATCTCTCTCTCTCTCTCTCTCTCTCTCTCTCTCTCTCTCTCTCTCTCTCTCTCTCTCTGGAAAGTAATTTATTGACCTGTGGGTTATTTGCGTTTGTATACACATTGGTGATTCGTAAACTATGTTGAAAGAGATTGTGAAACAATATTATATGGGGTGTCTTAAAACAAAATGTATATCAACAAAATCTGTCATTATTATCAGGCACACGGTTTTAACAAAGCTATGTCACGGAATGCAACATAAGTGGCTTAAAAAGTCGTGTTTTTGTGTGTGCAGGATATTCGCTAGGACAGGACCTCAAGCTGAACCAGCACAACAGCGATGCATTCTTCCATGGCTTCCACGAAAGTCTTTCACCTATAGCGGGCATTGCATACAGATAGTCCAAAGAGGGTTAGGGTTACCCTAACCCTTCTTTTTAAAAATTCTTTAGACCAATTATCCCTCTGTTCCATTGTTAAACATGGAATAATTCTGGACAAATGCGAGGACGTTAGCTTTTTTTATTTTATTTTTTTTATCATGTTAATAAATTATCATTAAAACTTGTTTAGATTTCGATTCGTAAACCATTTACAGTAATCCTTTGTTTTTTAACTTTGTTCATCTTACCACAGTCACTTCGTTGTTTAGATTTATCATTAAATTTGTTACCATTATGCAGGAAAAATGTAGAATAAAACCAGGAGAGCTTTCGGTAGAAGATATTTCCTGTGTCAAAAGTTAATGCTTATTCTGATTGATGGGTGCTCCAAACTAAGTTATTTTGACTGCCTTATTCGAATTCATTTCCAAGACAGGGCTGAGAAGTGGAGAAGCTTAGGAGAATATCGTAAAAATTGTCTGGGTGTTTATGCAAAACTTTCGAATATGTCAGATTTTACTTTAGAGATTTTAAATACTGTTAACTGACAGAAATGCTATAACTTCTACACCAATTGACTGGATAACTTCATATTCAGCATACTTAAACTTGATTTTATGCATGTGCAGTTCACAAAGTGGCAAATTTGTAGGTTAAATTATCTAACTTTTGCATCACCAATGACACCAACGCTTTCGTGTCTGAGGATTGCCCTGAATCTAGCTGTAACTGCATGCTTTCTTCAGGTCATCGATAGCCTGGGGGTTGAAGGGGATGTTTTTACATACTCAGACATTCAAAATAATCAAAAAGGTAAAAGCCTGAAGGGTTTAAATTAGGTAAAAATGGCTACCGCTCAATGTCAAAACTCGTTCTGTTTAGTCGACCCCCGAATTTGGAGAAAAAAATTAAAATTGCACAAAAGTCAGACCATTCAATTTACAAAATTGCCACTTACTGGAAAGGCAGAACATAAACTGAAGTTAATGAATACCATATATAAAATAATTGGTTCAACAGATGCAGAAGTAATTTGCATGGTTGTGGGTGTCCTTTTTAGGGGGGTCAACCCTGTAGAAGAGACGATTTTCTTTAATTATCAATCCGTAATATAATGTTTGTTGTGCATACAAGATTAACATTGACAAATACTTCAAGACTCCTCATTGATCTTAAGAAATGTTGTGGTTTTTTTTGTTACTGACTGATTCACTTTCTATTCACTTTACTCTACATAAGTCACGACAAGAAAAGCAAGGGAGGTAATTTCTTCGGAAGAGGTAATTCTCTCCCCTCAGAACGATTGTTGTAGTTTGTTTGATTTTGTTCCCTTCTAATAAGTATTATTTAAAATAGATCTTTACATCTTGATGTGAAAGGCGCAGTACCCCCCTCCCCCCAGGATGTTAAATTCTAGGTTGTGTCCATGTAAAATCCTGATCCTAGTCAAGATCCGAGTTGGTTTTTCATGCAACTGTGCCTCTTTATGCCACTCAATTAGACATACTTTGCAATCCATAATTGCACGAAACTAAGTACAGGAAATACGTTGTTGTCGTGTTTTTAATATTACATAATGAAATAAAAAATGTCACAACTGGTTTCGTGTTGGGCTTTCTCTCTGTCTGAATCTCATAATTACTTCCTTCTGAGACCTGAAATGTGTTGCACTTGCAGGCATTGTTCAGCTTACATTTATTGTTACAATTTTTTGTGGATATGTTATTAAGTGTGTCTGTGTTTCTATCATTCGTTATCAGTGTGGTTAAAAAAAAAAGCATACGTCAAAGTAATTTACCCTTCATCATTATCAAAACATGCAGATACAGGTAATAAATATTTGTGATACTTCAAACAAATACAATGTTTGTTTGTTGCGTTTTTTTCTTTTTTTCAGAGCAAACACACATCGTATTTGTTCAAACGTGTATATTCTGCACTTTCTAATACCCTGCATGGATCTCCAAATCAAGAATAATGAAAAGTCGTCTAATAGCCCTGCAGCACTCACACGAACATGATAGAAGCTTGCATGCATGCACCCAGGCTCGCTGTCTTCGGCTAAAAGAGCTTACCGTTGGATCTTCGCCCAGACAAATGTAGCTGTCTTGTCCACTTGCTCCTGTCGCATAGATCTGCAATGTGCAACATCATCTTTGATTAATAAGTCTGAGGCACAGACAAACACACACGCGCGCACATTTGCGAGAGAATGCACGTCAGTCTATTCAATCAAACAGTATAAAAACATACCACAGACGTGGTGGTGGAAACGGGCCGTATAACAAAATCAAGAGATTCATTTGTGTGTGTATGTTTTATCAAAAGTTCATCTTGCGCACATTCAGTCTGTATTGTAACAGGACCCATCCCGTAAAAACTTCGAACAGATCTATTAAATTCTGAAATCCGTGACAAGTTTTTTTTCCAATCATCTGTATCTGACCGAAGTAAAAATATAAAAAAAAATCAGCCAGTACACGCATCTACCCCCTTACACGACAATACATTATGTGGCGAAAAAAGGAATCGAGAGGGGGGGAACAAGGAATAAATTAGATCCAGAAATAATTCCACTTCATCATTCCAAAATTCAAGTGTGAAGTGATCAGATACTGTGGTAAAGATACGTGCTTAGTATCACAACTGAAAATACAAGCCCTAGGGTTTTAAATCAAGGAAACAATTAAAGTTAAGGAAAGATCAACAGAAATGTCGAGAACATGTAAAATATTGTACTTACAATCCGTTTCAGCATGCTCTTCGAATAATAATCTCCCAGTCAGCCTCGTGCTTACGACTTCGACAGGATGTTGCCTCTCACGCTGAGACAGTACATTTGGAGTGAATTCAAAGGCCAGAGATGCAGTACAAGCACATTAGTTAGATCCAATTCATTTACATTGCTACCTTGCCCAATTTATGGCTATTTCTGTTGGTAACATCATACATGTGGCAAGCAGTGCTTGTTGCCGACTCTGCTGGGACAGGCAGCAGACGATTTTATTTAGGAACCAAATTCTGATTGGTTAAAACATAAAACCGGAACTCAAAGTACCACTTGTTCTTTGGAAGTATCAAATCAAGAACAGATAAGCAGGTAAATCTGAAATGGGTTCAACACTTTTAAAAAATCGTAGTAAATCAGAAAACACAGTAAACGTTGGAAAAATCGTCCAGTATCGCTTCTACAGGTCTATACTTGGACAAACCATAAAGCAATTCAGTAAAGCTGACACTTCAAAATGTCTGTTTAGTTACACTTTAAAGTCAACACCAGTGAGTTGTGGAATTCTGTTTGTGATGGGGTCTGGTGGTTTCCGAGATGTAACCGAGTGCCGAAACACTACGATCACCTCGGGAAGCGAAGTGCAATCAAACAGGATTGAAAATGTTAGGGCTAATTTCTTAGCCCTATAAAAACTGTTATGCAAACCCGAAGGTTTCCATGAACATACAGACAATCGGAAACCACCAGACCCCATCACAAACAGAATTCTACAATCCACGGGTGTTGACTTTAAAGGCCAACAAAGCACAGAGAGAGGGAGACAGAAACAGAAAGACACAGACAGACAGACCGAAACAGACACACACACGCACGGATAGACACGCCCAAATAGAAACACAAAGAGGGGGAAACAGAGGTGCATGAGAGGAATGGAGTACTAAAGAATATGACGCAGGAACAGAACATAAAATTATTTTTATTAAGACGTTATGGCCTGCAAGAAAAAACGATTGAGACATAGCCGCCATCATACGACAGAACAGGTGAAAGTGAGATTGCTACATAATTATACTATGCATTTGTACAAACAAAATTCAAACATCTGTTGTGAAAAAAATCGCTGGATAAAACAAATCGCACATGTATGTTTGTTGAACATAGTTAAATACGTCTCTTGTGACACAGT
>NC_090252.1:17991795-17996795 GCF_037325665.1 Littorina saxatilis | reverse complement strand
TGAGTCGCATGTCACCTCGCGCGGTTCTGCGCTAGGCTTGATATAAGTCCGGAGAGTGCATGGTAACAGCGTGAGGGTCACCTTAGTCACAGGCTTATAACTCAAACAGTTTTCGCTCTTTTCTAAAACGGTTTTCACCACTGGATAGAGCATAAAACACTCTTTAGGAAAATGTACAAATATGAAAATCATGCAAAGGTGACATGCGACTCATTCCGTGGTGGAGGGTCACAAATGTATTCGTAAGGTCACCGCTAGTCTGTACAAGCATCAGTCTCGTATATCATTAATACAAGTCAAAACGAAACATGTGCTGCCACTTTGAGCTGTCGGTTTTTAGGATCCCCTTGACTACATTAATAGGTATCAGATACGTGTTAATGCTATTTTGAGAAATCAATACTCTGACATGGGAAACAACTGATGTAAACTATGTTGCCCTTTGAATTACAGCAAGCTGATTGCCTCCCTTGGAGAATACTTTCTTAGTGTTGGTGTAATTGTTTTTACTGGTATGTTCAGTCTGCAGCAGAGTCTATGGAAAGCCGTTTGGCTCATAACCATTACACGTGTACAAAATGATTAATGCACGTGTAATAAATGATTAATGCACGTTTAATAAATGATTAATACACGTGTAATAAATATTTTATGCACGTGTAAGAACTGATTAAATACACGTGTAATAAATATTTCATGCACGTGTAAGAAATGATTAAATACACAAGTAATAAATATTTCATGTACGTGTAAGAAATGATTAAGTACACGTGTATGAATTATTTATTGCACGTGTAATGGTGATGAGCCAAACGGCTTTTCCGTAGCATAAGAAACAAGTCGCGTAAGGCGAAAATACAATATTTAGTCAAGTAGCTGTCGAACTCACAGAATGAAACTGAACGCAATGCCATTTTACTCGTAGCATCGTCAGGCCACCGCTCATGGCAAAGGCAGTGAAATTGACAAGAAGAGCGGGGTAGTAGTTGCGCTAAGAAGGATAGCACGCTTTTCTGTACCTCTTTTTGTTTTAACTTTCTGAGCGTGTTTTTAATCCAAACATATCATATCTATATGTTTTTGGAATCAGGAACCAACAAGGAATAAGATGAAAGTGTTTTTAAATTGATTTGGACAATTTAATTTTGATAATAATTTGTATATATTTAATTTTCAGAGCTTGTTTTTAATCCGAATATAACATATTTATATGTTTTTTGAATCAGCAAATGATGGAGAATAAGATAAACGTAAATTTGGATCGTTTTATAAATTTTTATTTTTTTTTACAATTTTCAGATTTTTAATGACCAAAGTCATTAATTAATTTTTAAGCCACCACGCTGAAATGCAATACCGAAGTCCGGGCTTCGTCGAAGATTACTTGACCAAAATTTGAACCAATTTGGTTGAAAAATGAGGGCGTGACAGTGCCGCCTCAACTTTCACGAAAAGCCGGATATGACGTCATCAAAGACATTTATCAAAAAAATGAAAAAAACGTTCGGGGATTTCATACCCAGGAACTCTCATGTAAAATTTCATAAAGATCGGTCCAGTAGTTTAGTCTGAATCGCTCTACACACACACACGCACACACGCACACACGCACATACACCACGACCCTCGTTTCGATTCCCCCTCGATGTTAAAATATTTAGTCAAAACTTGACTAAATATAAAAAGATCAATTACACGTGCAGTAAATAATGTATACACGTGTAAGAAATAAATACACGTGTATACATTATTTATTACACGTGTATGAATTATTTATTACACGTGTAATGGTTATGAGCCAAACGGCTTTCCATACACAAGGTACTGCAGCACATCCACTGACACAGGGCGCATCAGTCAAGACTCGTCTCACGCGACTACGCTCTGCCAATGGTATGATTTATATTGAACGTATTTAAAGTAAAAGCAGTCAAGGGGTATAGCGGAAAAAACAAGATACGTACTTAACACTTTCTACCCCACCTATGTTGAACAAGGTTTTTTTAGCCGAGACCAGCTGTGCTGCAGCAGGTCACTCAGAATTGTAGTAACTGTGTAGCAATTGTGTATCAACACGCTGGAATGCAGGCGTTAGATAGACGTTACAGGAAGCGACTGAAGCTAACAGTCTGAGCGGATATATCCGTACCTGGTCAGATAGAGCCATATAAGTGGGTACGGATATATCCGTCCCTGGGAGACAATGAGTTAACAGACAAACAATAATGACGGGGGACACCCATCCTCCCACCCCATGTATGTTGTAATTGTTTAAGTGTTTTTTCGGTTATGTGGATCTGTCCTTTTGGTTAAGTGATGTCCTGTAATGTACAGAATTATATGTATGTAAACAAAAAAAAACCCACTTCACCAAAAGAGAATTAAAAAAAAAAAAAAAAAAAAAAAAAAAAAAAAAAAATAATAATGACGGGGGATTTTTAAATGTAGATGACAATACCTGCAGAGCTTTTGGCTTGTCGCTTTCCAGGGTGACCACCTCCTGACGCCTCAAGCTTTTCTTGACGTTGTGCAGCACGCCAAGCGGGTCAACATACTGGATGTCCACCGACAGAAAGCTCTGGTCAGGGTCCGGGAAGCGGCCGATGTCAAGGCAGATCTGGAACGTCTTTTTAGCTCCCTTGGGCAGGTCGTGCAGAAAGTAGCTGACCGTGTCTCTCTCCGTCTCCCTCCCTCGCTTCCTCCGAACGGTGTACTCCTGCGAGCATTTCCCTGTTTCCAGCGTCGCTCCGTTGACAGCGCGGATCGTCACCGACACCATCTGCGCGCAGGCCGTTTTGCGCAGCATCAAAGGTATCAGCATATCGGCTTCGGGGTGGTTCTTGCTCCCGTCGATGAAGAAGTAGGCGTCGCTGCCGCACATTTTGGAGAGCAGGTAGAGGCTATGGGAGAAGTTGCTGCCGGTAGTCACGCATGACACGTTGACCCACAGGTCGGCCAAGACGTCACGTGGCATGGCAAACTCTCGGATCTTCTCGCGCGTGACGTGCACGAGCTTGGCGGGGTCGGTCTCTCCGGCGTTGACCTCGCCGTCAGAGAAGACGATGATGCAGTTCCGGTACCGCAGGCTGTGAGAGGAAGAGAGGGAAGGAGGTGAATGTTATTGAGGAACACTGCGGTTTTGGCGTGGGTGAGATAATACAGTGTTCTAGATGGTCGAACGTGTAGCAAAGACATGTACGTGTACGTGTACGTGTAGATATTGCGTCACCCGTGACTCACTTTTTTCTCCAATGTTCCAAATGCATGCGTTGTTTTGCTCCCACCAAAACTGCAGATCTTGGCAAACGCGTGACGTAAAAACTAGATTTGATGATGTTACCCGTACACGTTCCCGTACACGTCCTAAAAAGTGCTGATCTAGATCTTGCTAATAACGCTGTAACGTTATGCAGATGATAGGACAGACCTCTCTATCTATCTGTCTATCTCTCTCTCTCTCTTTGTCTCTTCCCCCCCCCCCCCCACCCCTCACTCTCCCTGTCGCTCTCTCCTTCTTTCTCTCTCTGTGCCTCTGTCTATCTCTTTCTCTCTCTCTCTCTCTCTCTCTCTCTCTCTCTCTCTCTCTCTCTCTCTCTCTCTCTCTCTCTCTCTCTCTCTCTCTCTCTCTCTCTCTCTCTCTCTCTCTCTCTAGCGCTGTCTCGGAGAAACATTTATTTAACTTTCTCGATCTGTGTAAAATGTCGCATACTGGTCGAAAATACAAAGAACGTTTAGTGTACTGGACCTGTCGTCTCGCTGGGCAGTGGTCAACATATCGACGGCTTGCAGCATGGCGGAGGACAGGTCAGTGACGGCAGAGAAACCTCGCCCCTTGTCCAGCTCAGAGATCTGTATCTTCACCTTGCTCTGAGGAGTTGAAAGAGCAATCACTTTATTGATTACATTCGTTCTGACCGTCTTGTTATCGAATAGTCGCAGTACTAGTGAACGTTTTCAGTTATTTTGTCGGTGTATTATTAAAAGTTTCAATAATTTGGTTTTTAAATTGGCCACCAGAGCCATCAGCATCATGATCACTGAAATGTCTTCCAAATTTATGTATAATGATACCATTTTGATCATCATCATCCTCATCATCATCCTCATCATCAACATCATCGTCGTCGTCGTCGTCATCATCATCATCATCATCATCATCACACTTACCCTTGTGGAGGCGGACACTTTTGTCAAAGGGCAGATCACTCTCGACTCTTCCCCAAACGTCATGACCCCGAAGAAGTCCTCCTCGTCTTCCAGCGCTTCGATGATTTCAGCGGCCATGTTTTTCATGATTCTTAATTTAGAACGAAGGTTCTGCTTGTCTCCCTTGAGCAGCATGCTTCCGCTGACGTCAATGAGGCAGATGACGCGCACTTTGATGTGTGACGCAGATCTCTGACGTAACGTGGACAGCTCCAGTACGCCTTTCACCTGAAACACGGTGACGTCATCATGATTAGGCACAGGCATCAATCAGAAAGAAAGAAGAAGGAGCAATTAAGTCGGCGGCCACATTTTGTTCCTCTCCATTTGATTCTATTCTTGTCTCCCTCCTCGCGGCTACCAGTACTGCGCACGTGCACAACATAATTATGGGACTGTCACGTGACTGGTGTGAAACTAAAGAAACGTAAGTGAGTGAATTTCTCGTGATTACTGGCCAAGATGTGCTCAACCGCTGACGACAAAATAATCGTGGACAGTTTGTAGTGTACTGCTGGCCTTAACTCTGGGCAGTTTGACTAAAATAAGCTTTGAAAGAAGTGCTCTCCCTTTATCTAGTCTCAAATCAAAGTTTCCCAATGCAAAAGAAAGAAAGAAAGAAATAACAGAAGAAAAAAAGGAAGAAAGAGAAAAAAAAGAAAGAAAGAAAACTGGAACAGGAAAAGATTGAAAGCAGAATATACAATCAAACTTGTGTTTTGTTTCACACAAAAAGAAAGATGATATAGGAAGACCTCAATCTAACGCACGAACATTAACACAGTGAAATGCAA
>NC_090252.1:17981795-17986795 GCF_037325665.1 Littorina saxatilis | reverse complement strand
GTTTTGGAAAATCCAGTTCATTGTCACCTCTCATTGTCACAAATAACTGGAGCGTGCTTTCTTTTCACTGTCTTCGAATCGCTGGCCTTTCAAACCGGACGCTAAGCGCCCCTGAAAGTCGAGCGTCGTAACCTCGAAGGGTCACGTGACGAGTTGGCGGTCCAGGCTATTTGGTCTATGGTACACCATATCAAGGAAAACAACTATAGGTGAGTCAAAACGTAAACACGGGGAAGGATTTGCCTCCCTCAACTTTTAGAACTCATTTTCTCAGATGTTTTTCTTCTCAAGTAAATTTACCGCCATTTCTTACACTCCCTCTCTTTCTCAAGTCTTTTATTTTTCAGATTGTTGATAGTAACAAAACAGATATGCTTATGTACCTTGTTTTGACTGGGCGACGGTAGGCCTTTCTGCCTGATCACGTGCCTGATCAGGTGACGTCGTGGTGACGTCATCTTGAAACTTGATGGTGGGTCGACGTATGCACACTGTTGACGTGTCTGTTGCGTCATCTGGGGCAATTCGGAATTTTGCTGAAAGTGATAAAATATCTATCTATCTAACTATTTGTCTATTCATCTATCTGTCTATCGATCTATCTATCTATCTATACACTTGTTCTGTCTGTCTGTCTGTTTGTCTGTATGTCTGTCTGTCTGTCTGTCTGTCTGTCTGTCTGTCTGTCTGTCTGTCTGTCTGCCTGGCTGCCTGGCTGGCTGGCTGGCTGGCTGGCTGGCTGTCTGGCTGTCTGTCTATCCATCTATCTATCTGTCTATCTATCTATACACTTTTTGAAACGATCCATATCAACGTTACGTTCCTGTGAGTGTTAACCATCTTCACTCAACACCTGTGAACTTTTAACATTGTACGCTAAGTTTTGCTTAGGTCTTGGGTTCTTGGTGTTATGTCTCAGTTAAATGTATGCTTTGTATGCTTGTTGATTTGTGCTAGTTTATTCTATAATGAATTTGTAAAGCGCCTGGAGCCAATTGATGGGACTCGCGCTATAGAAAAGTTATTTATTATTATTATTTATTATTATTTAAGCGTCGTTCACATGGCAGACTTTCAACCAACTCTTTCCAAACTTTAGTTGGTTTGAAGTTGCTCCCGAGTCGCTCAGGCCAAGTCGGCGAAAAGTCTGCCATGTAAACGACCCAAACGGTTTAAGTTTCATTTAGTTCAGATTGAGCCGCGACTCGAAAACTCCGGTTGAGCGCTGCTCGACTCGAACGCTACTTGGAGCAGACTTTGCGCCGACTTTCCTTAACGCGCGTAATGATTGGTTATCTCTAGCCATAGATATACGTAGACGTCTATTCATAACAATGGTCTAGACACACTGCTCTTCCCGCATTAGGAGGAAGCTCCGATAGCTGAACTAGCCTTTAAGTCTGCCGAGAATCGTCGCTAGTTTGAACGTTTGCGCTGTTCACATGGGCAGCTTCTTCTTCTTCTGCGTTCGATGTACACATGGGCAGCGATTTTCATCTGATTTGAACAGAGCTTTACAGAGATAAAGGTAATCTCTCCACTCGGACACATTAAGAAAACACCTCAGTCTATCTATCTGCGTATCTATCTCTCTATCTCTCTATCTCTCTATCTTTCTATCTATCTATCTATCTATCTTTCTATCTATATATCTGTCTGGTGCACCTTTCGAAACGATTTATAACAAAGGTCCATTCTTTGGCGCGTGTGTGTGTGTGTGTGTGTGTGTGTGTGTGTGTGTGTGTGTGTGTGCGTGCGTGCGTGTTTGTCTGTCTGTCTCTTTATCTGTTCGTGTGGTTGTACGTGACTCACGTGGCTGTTTTGACTTAACAATGAAATGGTCAACAGGAGCGTCCTGGTCTGTCGACAGAAAGAAAAGAAGAATGAATGAGTGGAGAGAAAAAAGCCCATATCTTATTGGTCGCTGCATGTCAGCGCAAAGTGTTGATGTTTGGTGCCTGTTATTTTTGTCGTTTCTAATCTCCCCCCCCCCCCCATCCACACCCCCATCCTCCCCACCCAACTCCGGCCTACTTTATTATCTCATAGAGAAATTCAGGCGTGGTACATAACAATGATACAAACAGGACATTGTTTTTACATAAGACATATAGCACTATATAACAGGGCAGGTTATAAACACACCTCCCACATACCATGGGATGAGAGCATACCTCCCACGGCTGTTCAACGGCCTTCGTTTCTGCTACTCTAACTGCAGGCTATTTTTAGCACTCATCCTTTCCCCACAGCAGAGATAGCACAGCAGCTAGTATAGCTCTCTCAGGGCTATTCACTGAGAAGGCCAATCTCCCAGTATAGCGCGGAAGCAGTTGGGTATAACAGTGTGCTGGCTGCAGCTTTGGTAGCCAAACTATTCCCTCTGCTGGGCAATTTTTAACTCACACTAAAACACAAGCTAGGAACAGCCGTGCTCCACCAGGACATATACCAAAACTCAACTTCTTGACTGCTACCCGTGCAGAGCGAGAATGTTTGAATGAATTGATTTTTATTTTTTTTTAAAGCCACTGTCTGTGAAGTAATTACTTCGAGCAAACATTCCCTCTCTGCACAGATGGCACACAGGCGGTTGAATTTCTGTATGTATTCAAGTGGAGGGATGATATATGGTATTATTACACGGAATAGACTCGGCAAATCT
The DNA here is from genome assembly GCF_037325665.1 of Littorina saxatilis. Lineage (NCBI taxonomy): Eukaryota > Metazoa > Mollusca > Gastropoda > Littorinimorpha > Littorinidae > Littorina > Littorina saxatilis. Next base: position 17,984,130 of record NC_090252.1, on the reverse strand, counting down.
GAGATGGTGAGTCGCACAGTACTTTTTTTCACGAGAAATACTGTGCCTTTAATTTCACGGCAGAGACCGATGATCATTCAGACAGACAAGACTCACCTTTGTTAGGCAGGGCGTAATCATCTCCACCAGAACTGCGTGTGGAGTTAGTCCTTGCTTGACCTGCACGCACACACTGTGTATATAGCCACTGCTCAAATATGTGTATATAGCCACTGCTCAAATATGTGTATATAGCCACTGCTCAAATATGTGTATATAGCCACTGCTCAAATATGTGTATATAGCCACTGCTCAAATATGTGTATATAGCCACCGCTCAACCCTCTGTATATAGCCACTGCTCAACCCTCTGTATATAGCCACTGTTCAACCCTCTGTATATAGCCACTGCTCAACCCTCTGTATATAGACACTGCTCGATCAACCCTCTGTATATAGCCACTGCTCAAATATGTGTATATAGCCACTGCTCAAATATGTGTATATAGCTACTGCTCAAATATGCGTATATAGCCACTGCTCAAATATGCGTATATAGCCACTGCTCAAATATGTGTATATAGCCACTGCTCAAATATGTGTATAGCCACTGCTCAAATATGTGTATATAGCCACTGTTCAAATATGTGTATATAGCCACTGCTCAAATATGTGTATATAGTCACTGCTCAAATATGTGTATATAGCCACTGCTCAAATATGTGTATATAGCCACTGCTCAACCCTCTGTATATAGCCACTGCTCAAATATGTGTATATAGCCACTGCTCAAATATGTGTATATAGCCACTGCTCAACCCTCTGTATATAGCCACTGCTCGATCAACCCTCTGTATATAGCCACTGCTCAACCCTCTGTATATAGCCACTGCTCAACCATCTGTATATAGCCACTGCTCAACCCTCTGTATATAGCCACTGCTCAACCCTCTGTATATAGCCACTGCTCGATCAACCCTATGTATATAGCCACTGCTCAACCCTCTGTATATAGCCACTGCTCAACCCTCTGTATATAGCCACTGCTCGATCAACCCTATGTATATAGCCACTGCTCAACCCTATGTATATAGCCACTGCTCGATCAACCCTCTGTATATAGCCACTGCTCGATCAACCTTCTGTATATAGCCACTGCTCGATCAACCCTCTGTATATAGCCACTGCTCAACCCTCTGTATATAGCCACTGCTCGATCAACCCTCTGTATATAGCCACTGCTCAACCCTCTGTATATAGCCACTGCTCAACCCTCTGTATATAGCCACTGCTCAACCCTCTGTATATAGCCACTGCTCAACCCTCTGTATATAGCCACTGCTCAACCCTCTGTATATAGCCACTGCTTAACCCTCTGTATATAGCCACTGCTTAACCCTCTGTATATAGCCACTGCTCGATCAACCCTCTGTATATAGCCACTGCTCAACCCTCTGGATATAGCCACTGCTCAAATATGTGTATATAGCCACTGCTCAAATATGTGTATATAGCCACTGCTCAAATATGTGTATATAGCCACTGCTCAACCCTCTGTATATAGCCACTGCTCAACCCTCTGTAGCCACTGATCAACCCTCTGTATATAGCCACTGCTCAACCCTCTGTATATAGCCACTGCTCAACCCTCTGTATATAGCCACTGCTCGATCAACCCTCTGTATATAGCCACTGCTCGATCAACCCTCTGTATATATACCCACTGCTCAACTCTCTGTATATAGCCACTGCTCAACCCTCTGTATATAGCCACTGCTCAACCCTCTGTATATAGCCACAGCTCAACCCTCTGTATATAGCCACTGCTCAACCCTCTGTATATAGCCACTGCTCAACCCTCTGTATATAGCCACTGCTCAACCATCTGTATATAGCCACTGCTCAACCCTCTGTATATAGCCACTGCTCAACCCTCTGTTTATAGCCACTGCTCAACCCTCTGTATATAGCCACTGCTCAACCCTCTGTATATAGCCACTGCTCAACCCTCTGTATATAGCCACTGATCAACCCTCTGTATATAGCCACTGCTCAACCCTCTGTATATAACCACTGCTCGATCAATCCTATGTATATAGCCACTGCTCAACCCTCTGTATATAGCCACTGCTCGATCAACCCTCTGTATATAGCCACTGCTCAACCCTCTGTATATAGCCACCGCTCAACCCTCTGTATATAGCCACTGCTCAACCCTCTGTATATAGCCACTGCTCAACCCTCTGTATATAGCCACGCTGCTAACACCTTACTTTATACTACCCGTCCTAAACAAAACATACAAAACGTAGGCAGATAAATTTAATAGAAACTGTTCGTGCTAAGTTTATTATTG
>NC_090252.1:17969295-17976795 GCF_037325665.1 Littorina saxatilis | reverse complement strand
TATGTGACCAAGTGGAGGGATGGTATGTGACCAAGTGGAGGGATGGTATGTGACCAAGTGGAGGGATGGTATGTGACCAAGTGGAGGGATGGTATGTGACCAAGTGGAGGGATGGTATGTGACCAAGTGGAGGGATGGTATGTGACCAAGTGGAGGGATGGTATGTGACCAAGTGGAGGGATGGTATGTGACCAAGTGGAGGGATGGTATGTGACCAAGTGGAGGGATGGTATGTGACCAAGTGGAGGGATGGTATGTGACCAAGTGGAGGGATGGTATGTGACCAAGTGGAGGGATGGTATGTGACCAAGTGGAGGGATGGTATGTGACCAAGTGGAGGGATGGTATGTGACCAAGTGGAGGGATGGTATGTGACCAAGTGGAGGGATGGTATGTGACCAAGTGGAGGGATGGTATGTGACCAAGTGGAGGGATGGTATGTGACCAAGTGGAGGGATGGTATGTGACCAAGTGGAGGGATGGTATGTGACCAAGTGGAGGGATGGTATGTGACCAAGTGGAGGGATGGTATGTGACCAAGTGGAGGGATGGTATGTGACCAAGTGGAGGGATGGTATGTGACCAAGTGGAGGGATGGTATGTGACCAAGTGGAGGGATGGTATGTGACCAAGTGGAGGGATGGTATGTGACCAAGTGGAGGGATGGTATGTGACCAAGTGGAGGGATGGTATGTGACCAAGTGGAGGGATGGTATGTGACCAAGTGGAGGGATGGTATGTGACCAAGTGGAGGGATGGTATGTGACCAAGTGGAGGGATGGTATGTGACCAAGTGGAGGGATGGTATGTGACCAAGTGGAGGGATGGTATGTGACCAAGTGGAGGGATGGTATGTGACCAAGTGGAGGGATGGTATGTGACCAAGTGGAGGGATGGTATGTGACCAAGTGGAGGGATGGTATGTGACCAAGTGGAGGGATGGTATGTGACCAAGTGGAGGGATGGTATGTGACCAAGTGGAGGGATGGTATGTGACCAAGTGGAGGGATGGTATGTGACCAAGTGGAGGGATGGTATGTGACCAAGTGGAGGGATGGTATGTGACCAAGTGGAGGGATGGTATGTGACCAAGTGGAGGGATGGTATGTGACCAAGTGGAGGGATGGTATGTGACCAAGTGGAGGGATGGTATGTGACCAAGTGGAGGGATGGTATGTGACCAAGTGGAGGGATGGTATGTGACCAAGTGGAGGGATGGTATGTGACCAAGTGGAGGGATGGTATGTGACCAAGTGGAGGGATGGTATGTGACCAAGTGGAGGGATGGTATGTGACCAAGTGGAGGGATGGTATGTGACCAAGTGGAGGGATGGTATGTGACCAAGTGGAGGGATGGTATTTGACCAAGTGGAGGGATGGTATGTGACCAAGTGGAGGGATGGTTTGTGACCAAGTGGAGGGATGGTATGTGACCAAGTGGAGGGATGGTATGTGACCAAGTGGAGGGATGGTATGTGACCAAGTGGAGGGATGGTATGTGACCAAGTGGAGGGATGGTTTGTGACCAAGTGGAGGGATGGTATGTGACCAAGTGGAGGGATGGTATGTGACCAAGTGGAGGGATGGTATGTGACCAAGTGGAGGGATGGTATGTGACCAAGTGGAGGGATGGTTTGTGACCAAGTGGAGGGATGGTATGTGACCAAGTGGAGGGATGGTATGTGACCAAGTGGAGGGATGGTATGTGACCAAGTGGAGGGATGGTATGTGACCAAGTGGAGGGATGGTATGTGACCAAGTGGAGGGATGGTATGTGACCAAGTGGAGGGATGGTATGTGACCAAGTGGAGGGATGGTATGTGACCAAGTGGAGGGATGGTATGTGACCAAGTGGAGGGATGGTATGTGACCAAGTGGAGGGATGGTATGTGACCAAGTGGAGGGATGGTATGTGACCAAGTGGAGGGATGGTATGTGACCAAGTGGAGGGATGGTATGTGACCAAGTGGAGGGATGGTATGTGACCAAGTGGAGGGATGGTATGTGACCAAGTGGAGGGATGGTTTTGTCCCGTGTAAAAGCCTGGCCAGATATTAGACAGTGGGACGAACTGTTTTCACGAGGAGGAGTGTGCCCCTACAAGTCCTGCACGTTTATCAAGACCGGCACGGTTGGCCTAGTGGTAAGGCGTCCGCCCCGTGATCGGGAGGTCGTGGGTTCGAACCCCGGCCGGGTCATACCTAAGACTTTAGAATTGGCAATCTAGTGGCTGCTCCGCCTGGCGTCTGGCATTATGGGGTTAGTGCTAGGACTGGTTGGTCCGGTGTCAGAATAATGTGACTGGGTGAGACATGAAGCCTGTGCTGCGACTTCTGTCTTGTGTGTGGCGCACGTTATATGTCAAAGCAGCACCGCCCTGATATGGCCCTTTGTGGTCGGCTGGGCGTTAACCAAACAAACAAACAAACAAACGTTTATCAAGAGTTACAGAAATACTGGTCATCCTTACGTGTCTGCGTGTGGCAAAAATCCAAAAAACAACCAGACTGCCAACGGTCGAAAAATTCAAAATCAAAAGACAAGAAAGGTATGTTGTTGGAACGTTCAATTATGGACAAAAGGGCGGGGATGTAGCTCAGTCAGGGCGGGGATGTAGCTCAGTCAGGGCGGGGATGTAGCTCAGTCAGGGCGGGGATGTAGCTCAGTCAGGGCGGGGATGTAGCTCAGTCAGGGCGGGGATGTAGCTCAGTCAGGGCGGGGATGTAGCTCAGTCAGGGCGGGGATGTAGCTCAGTCAGGGCGGGGATGTAGCGCAGTCAGGGCGGGGATGTAGCACAGTCAGGGCGGGGATGTAGCTCAGTCGGTAGCGCGCTGGATTTGTATCCAGTTGGCCGCTGTCAGCGTGAGTTCGTCGCCACGTTCGGCGAGAGATTTATTTCTCAGAGTCAACTTTGTGTGCAGACTCTCCTCGGTGTCCGAACACCCCCCGTGTGTACACGCAAGCACAAGACCAAGTGCGCACGAAAAAGATCCTGTAATCCATGTCAGAGTTCGGTGGGTTATAGAAACACGAAAATACCCAGCATGCTTCCTCCGAAAACGGCGTATGGCTGCCTAAATGGCGGGGTAAAAAACGGTCATACACGTAAAATTCCACTCGTGCAAAAAACACGAGTGTACGTGGGAGTTTCAGCCCACGAACGCAGAAGAAGAATGGACAAAAAAAAACCGTTACGTTCACAAATATATCGACCCAGCGGTCTTTTAAGTCCACAGACAAACACTAATTACACCAAACTTGTCTTGAAACAATGTTCGGCCGCTTGCAGAGAAGACACAATCGAATGAGGCAATCATTAATGACGAAAATGCGCGTGGTACGTTTTATGTTTCTCTTTGAACGCATAAATAAGGCAGCTTGGAGTTGAACATCTCAGTATTAAAAACAGATGTTTAGTGACAAAAATCGGTTTTGTTTGCCTCAACATTTCGTAAACAATACCACTTTAACTCAAATGTGTGATCACGAACACTTGAACGCGGAACTTAAGCACAGAGATCCACAATCATGGTGTGACACAGACAAGTTAATACGGAAATCCGGTTGTTAGCCGTGAATGAAATTGTAAACAAGTGCCAAAATCTAATAATATGTCGATACACACGTCATGAGTATAAGTTTTATTCTGAAAACTTATTTCCTCTATTCCTATATGTCTATACAAACGTCATGAGTATAATCTTTAGTCTGAAAACCTAATTTCTCTATGCCTATGTCTACAAACGTTATGCGTCTTCTCTCCACGACCACACCGAGTTTTTGTGGATGTGACAAAAGTTGACCGAGCCAGGTAAATTTTTGTTTGTTTGTTTAACGCCCAGCCGACCACGAAGGGCCATACCAGGGCGGTGCTGCTTTGACATATAACGTGCGCCACACACAAGACAGAAGTCGCAGCACAGGCTTCATGTCTCATCTCATTATTCTGACACCGGACCAACCAGTCCTAGCACTAACCCCATAATGCCAGACGCCAGGCGGAGCAGCCACGAGATTGCCAATTTTAAAGTATGACCCGGCCGGGGTTCGAACACACGACCTCCCGATCACGGGGCGGACGCCTTACCACTTGGCCAACCGTGCCGGTAGCCAGGTAAATGAAAATAAATCGTTAGAATAAGGTGCTGTGTGTAACTGTGTGCAACAATAGTGCATATTATTTTATGTTTTTAATCTGACACTACGCACTAATTTTTTGTAGCCTAGATAAGGACATTCAACACTTTGAGACTCGAGCCTTCAGGAATGAAAACCAACGCGCAAACAAGTAGACAACCGGAATCATAAACTCAGTGCATCTGCGGTCGGTGTCAAGAAATCCATCATACCAGTATATAGTAACGTGGCTCAAAGCATCTGGTATCTACTGCTACTAAACGAGCCAACCCGGCTACATTTAACTTTAAAAAATAAAAAAAATTAATGTTCGTGTATCTCTCTCTCTCTCTCTCTCTCTCTATATATATATATATATATATATATATACAGGGCCGGACCAAATGAGTTGTAAGGGGGGGGTTCCTCCTTTTTTGGGGGGGCAAATCAGCGAAGTGGCGAAGCCACAGGCGCGCGAACTTGGGGGGTCCGGGGGCATGCTCCCCCGGAAAATGTTTGAAAAACGGTTAAAATCTGTGCAATCTGGTGCATTCTGGGTCTTGTTTTGAGGGTTAAAAAAAACAACACTCAAAGCAAGGTACATGCTTTTTCCAGGGGTGGGGTTCCGGAACCCCTGGAACCCCCCCCCTGGGTCCGGCCCTGTATATGAGCCAATGTCAAAAGGTGCTGTGGGTACGCTAGGTATTTTATAAGTTCTGTAACTATTTACTGAATGTACACTCAGATGGAACTTTTGGTTTTTCTGAGAGATTAATGAATAAAGATGATCGCAGAGAAAAACCAAAGACTAACTATAAACAGTTAAAATTCTGCTCCTCATTCATTACGCAAATTAGTGCTTTTTAGGGACGTATTTTGACAAGGTGTTTGAGTACTCTCGATAGTTTTAGAAAAAATGCTAATAAGCTTTTTTCTGGGCAGTTGGATTTAAACAAAATGATTGCATGAACCCCAATACATAGTTCTGTGTGTTTTTCGTCCCATTTGTCCGCTTTTTAAAGAAATTATTAAAGTTTGAAAATTGCGTGTCTAGCGTGACTCTTTGCGTCACAAAAACTCAAACTTTAAAAAAGCTTCCAAAAAATGTTGTTGTTCAACTAGATACACAAAAGAACCAGTTTTGAACAAAAACTGTCGGTGAAAAGGAAAAACAATGAAAATAACCACTATATTTTGAAGTTTGGTACCATTTCTGGCTAATTTAAGCTTTGTCGTCACAATGTCACACTTGACACTTTTTTTCAAATTTCATTTTTTTTCCACAAAATTTTTAATTTCTTTCTTTTATGCGCTTTTACCTTGATTATATTTAATCTACACCCCAATACTCATATGCGAGCTCAGTAGAAATGAAAGTTCTAGAAAAAAATGGAAAAAATCAGGTTTATGTCCTTACATGCCACAAGAGACACTCGTCAAGCCTCAACTTAACGGCCAAATAACACAGCCGTTGTGAAAGATTTTCCCTTTTCTCCTTTAGAAACTATATACTGAATGTGTTAAGCAACTCAAAACACCAGTCATTTTACTTTGGATGTACTTTGATTTTCGAAGCTGTCAGACAGCACCTTTTGACATTGGCTCATATACTAGAATGAATACCCGCTTCGCCGGGTAGCCGGCTTCGCCGGGAAGAAGTACTTAGAGCCGCCAAGCTTAGGTCCCTCCCAGATTCGTGGAATGGGAACAGCACGAAAATAATTCAGTGGCCATAATGCCATTCCTGACCATATCGAGTCCCATCCTTGTCGACGAATGTAACCGTGTTAATCACCTTTGGAGGCGAACTCCACTCAAACAGGATTGAGCAATTTAGAGCTTATCTCTAACCCCTTTTGATCTGTTATGGCTTCTCAAAGGAAGGCCAGTACATACAAATACATGATGATAAAATCGTTTATTTAACGTCACTCTGTAAAAACATTGGCGACATTTGTCTTAGATTAAGAACACACACAGGCACGCACACAAACTTTCCCTTTATGTACAAATACACAAAAGCCGCCAGACCACATCACAAACAGAACTGAACAATCCCCAGGTGTTGCCCACATAGAGAGAGACACACACACACACACACACACACACACACACACACAAACACAGAGAAGCCGTATATATAGAGAGATAGATGACAGTGTATTTTTCGCGTGGCTATAAATTGATTCGATCTTTGCACTTTTACAGTGAGGATAATTTACGGGTCCCATTTACGTTCTGGACACTGCGGTGACCTTCTAAAAATAGTAACAGAACGCCGGGAATATCCGAAGATGCCCCACTCATACTATAGTGCACCATACGAAGGAAGGGAGGTAAACGCTGAAAACCTGGAGAAGATAAGGAAGAGTTACTTATAATGGTGAAATGAACACAAAAACCAAAATCGGTTCAGCGCTGCGCGCTGAGAGCACGTGTTGAAATATCTCATCGATGATATTGTGTCCAGGGTGTAGCTGAATACGGTGTCCAAATTTGAAAAAGATCCACCGAGAACTTTGGCGTTGTGATGTGGTGTAGCGGCTTTGGTGTGTCGGTATGGGGGCCCGGGTAGCTGAGGTGGAACCAAAATCGGTTCAGCGCTGCGCGCTGAGAGCACGTGTTGAAATATCTCATCGATCAGGTTGTGTCCGGGGTCTCTGTGAATAAGCCCACCAAATTTGAAGCAGATCCATCGAGAACTTTGGCTGTGCATCGCGAAGACACAGATAGACACACAGACACACAGACACAAGTCGTATATATATATAGATATAGATGTGTGTGATATGAGTAGTCCCTCTCTGGGCGAGGGCTGGTTGAAAAAAAAGCTCGTTTGCATTGACTATGCTTCAACCATTGTAAAAAAATAATTGATTTGATTTGATTTGATTCTCACGCATCCGTGATAGGCGTCTGAAATTGCATGTCAGTAAATCAGTCAAGAGACGAACGAGGTAAAGAGCAAAGCCCCAGCCAAGCAAACTGAGGTGTTCTTACTGTCACTGAGTCGTCGCCGCAGTTCCTCACGGCTGAGTACAGCGCCTGCCACTGCCACTGTCTGTCTCCCCTTGTCGCTCAGAGCTGGAAATACAATTCACTGTGAACAGTATGATGATGGAAAGGGGGGGGGGGGGGGTGACGACAATGACGATGATGGTGATGATAATGTAGATTAAGAAGAAAACAACACACACAGACGCGCACGCACTAACATCACACACGCGCGCGCGCCACACACACACACACACACACACACACACACACACACATCAAAACTAAGGAGATCAATGCAAATCTTAAGGACATAATCCTGCTCAATTTACAAGGACAACCACAGACGGTATCATAACGCAGGAAAATAAAAATTCATATTAGCTAAGG
>NC_090252.1:17965585-17969095 GCF_037325665.1 Littorina saxatilis | reverse complement strand
CAAGTGGAGGGATGGTTTTGTCCCGTGTAACAGCCTGGCCAGATATAAGACAGTGGAACGAACTGTTTTCACGATGAGGAGTGTGCCCTTAGAAGTCCTGCACGTTTATGAAGAGTTACAGAAATACTCGTCATACTTACGTGTCTGCGTGTGGTAAAAATTCAAAAACAAATAGACTACCAACGTTCAAATTCAGAATAAAACAAGTCGCGTAAGGCGAAAATACAATATTTAGTCAAGTAGCTGTGGAACTCACAGAATGAAACTGAACGCAATGCAACGCAGCAAGACCGTATACTCGTAGCATCGTCAGTCCACCGCTCGATGCAGTGAAATTGACAAGAAGAGCGGGGTAGTAGTTGCGCTGAGAAGGATAGCACGCTTTTCTGTACCTCTCTTCGTTTTAACTTTCTGAGCGTGTTTTTAATCCAAACATATCACATCTATATGTTTTTGGAATCAGGAACCCACAAGGAATAAGATGAAATTGTTTTTAAATCGATTTCGGAAATTTTATTTTAATAATAATTTTTATATTTTTAATTTTCAGAGCTTGTTTTTAATCCGATTATAACATATTTATATGTTTTTGGAATCAGAAAATGATGAAGAATAAGATAAATGTAAATTTAAATCGTTTTTAAAAAAAAATGTTTTTTTTAAATTTTCAGATTTTTAATGACCAAAGTCATTAATTAATTTTTAAGCCACCAAGCTGAAATGCAATACCGAAGTCCAGCCTTCGTCGAAGATTGCTGGGCCAAAATTTCAATCAATTTGATTGAAAAATGAGGGTGTGACAGTGCCGCCTCAACTTTTACAAAAAGCCGGATATGACGTCATCAAAGGTATTTATCGAAAAAAAGAAAAAAATGTCCGGGGATATCATTCCCAGGAACTTTCATGTCAAATTTCATAAAGATCGGTCCAGTAGTTTGCTCTGAATCGCTCCACACACACAGGCAGACACACACACACACACACACACACACACACACACACACACACACACACACACACACACACACACACACACACACACACATACACACCACAACCCTCGTCTCGATTCCCCCTTCTACGTTAAAACATTTAGTCAAAACTTGACTAAATGTAAAAACAAGAAAGGTATATTGTTGGAACGTTCAATTATTGACAAAACAGAACGTTTCGTTCACAAATATATCGACCCAGCGGTCTTTTAAGTCCACAGACAAACACTAATTACACCAAACTTGTCTTGAAACAATCTTCGGCCGCTTGCAGAGAAGACACAATCGAATGAGGCAATCATTAATGACGAAAATGCGCGTGGTACGTTTTATGTTTCTCTTTGAACACGGCAATAAGGCAGCGTGGAGTTGAACATCTCAGTATTTAAAACGGATAACAAAAATTGGTTTTATTTGCCTCAACATTTCGTAAACAATACCACTTTAACTCAAATGTGTGATCACGAACACTTGAACGCGGAACTTAAGCACAGAGATGCACAATCATGGTGTGACACAGACACAGACAAGTTAATACGGAAATCCTGTTGTTAGCCGTGAATGAAATTGTAAACAAGTGCCAAAATCTAATAATATGTCTATACACACGTCATGAGTATAAGTTTTATTCTGAACACTTAATTCCTCTATTCCTATAAAAATTATGTCTATACAAACGTCATGAGTATAATCTTTAGTCTGAAAACTCATTTGCTCTATTCCTTTGTCTACAAACGTCATGAGTATAAGCTTTAGTCTGAAAACTCAATTTCTCTATGCCTATGTCTACAAACGTCATGAGTATAAGCTTTAGTCTGAAAACTCAATTTCTCTATGCCTATGTCTACAAACGTCATGAGTATCAGCTTTAGTCTGAAAACTCAATTTCTCTCTGCCTATGTATACAAACGTCATGAGTATAAGCTTTAGTCTGAAAACTCAATTTCTCTATGCCTATGTCTACAAACGTCATGAGTATAAGCTTTAGTCTGAAACCCTAATTTCTCTATGCCTTTGTATACAAACGTTATGAGTATAAGCTTTAGTCTGAAACCCTAATTTCTCTATGCCTATGTCTACAAACGTTATGCGTCTTCTCTCCACGACCACACCGAGTTTTTGTGGATGTGACAAAAGTTGACCGAGCCAGGTAAATTTTTGTTTGTGTGTTTGCTTGCTTAACGCCCAGCCGACCACGAAGGGACCAGGGCGGTGCTGCTTTGATAACGTGCGCCACACACAAGACAGAAGTCGCAGCACAGGCTTCATATGTCTCACCCATTCTGACACTGGACCAACCAGTCCTAGCACTAACCCCATAATGCCAGACGCCAGGCGGAGCAGCCACTAGATTGCCAATTTTAAAGTCTAAGGTATGACCCGGCCGGGGTTCGAACCCACGACCTCCCGATCACGGGGCGGACGCCTTACCACAAGGCCAACCATGCCAGTAGCCAGGTAAATGAAAACAAATCGTTTTAAAGTTAGAATAAGGTGCTGTTTGTAACTGTGTGCAACAATAGCGCATATTATTTTATGTTTTAAATCTGACACTACGCACTAATTTTTTGTAGCCTAGATAAGGACATTCAACACTTTGAGACTCGAGCCTTCAGGAATGAAAACCAACGCGCAAACAAGTAGACAACCGGAATCATAAACTCAGTGCATCTGCGGTCGGTGTCAAGAAATCCATCATACCAGTATACATATATACAATGGTCCTCCTCAGGACTAGATTACCTTGCGATACGTCCCCCACAAAGGGACTTTGCTCTGTAAATCTCGGTCCCCCTTGAGGAGACTTGAGGAGACTTGAGGAGGGTCTGATGCTCCCAATAGGCTGTCTGTGAAGGGATACTTATTTCTCTCTTTATCTCTGCTAAGAGATTTTAACAAATCTCGGAAGAAAGTCTCTGCTGACTTTTAATTGTTTCTTTTACTATTTCTGATGTTTTATATATATATATATATATATATAGTAACGTGGCTCAAAGCATCTGGTATCTACTGCTACTAAACGAGCCAACCCGGCTACATTTAACTTAAAAAAAAAAAAATTAATGTTCGTGTATCTCTCTCTCTCTCTCTCTCTATATATATATATAATATATATATAGATGTGTGTGATATGAGTAGTCCCTCTCTGGGCGAGGGCTGGTTGAAAAAAAAGCTCGTTTGCATTGACTATGCTTCAACCATTGTAAAAAAATAATTGATTTGATTTGATTTGATTCCCACGCATCCATGATAGGCGTCTGAAATTGCGTGTCAGTAAATCAGTCAAGAGACGAACGAGGTAAAGAGCAAAGCCCCAGCCAAGCAAACTGAGGTGTTCTTACTGTCACTGAGTCGTCGCCGCAGTTCCTCACGGCTGAGTACAGCGCCTGCCACTGCCACTGTCTGTCTCCCCTTGTCGCTCAGAGCTGGAAATACAATTCACTGTGAACAGTATGATGATGGAAAAAGGAGGGGGGGGGTGACGACAATGACGATGATGGTGATGATAATGTAGATT
>NC_090252.1:17958085-17963085 GCF_037325665.1 Littorina saxatilis | reverse complement strand
GGAGTTTTGCTAGATAAACATGATCCAAAGAAATGATCAGTATTTGTTTGTTTTATTTTATTATTAAACGTAAACGGATACCAGATTTCAGTGCCATATGTTAATATCGGATTTACAAGTGAATCAAATAAATGTATCATTGTGTCTATTTGCACGTTTTGATTGCTGAAAATTCTGCGGAGAGAATGTGCTGCTTTATTACCTTGTTTACTTAAATGATCTTGAGCTGTATCAAAATTTCCATTCTTGTTGAATATGACCCCTAAATATTTATATTGATCTGTTACTTTGATTACATCAGTTCCACATTTAAATATTGTGTGCATTTTTGGATTTATATGACAAAATACTATAATTTTTGTTTTTTCTATGTTAATTTTCAAACCCCACTGTAGGCAATAGTTATTTAGATAATCTAACTTATTTTGTAATCCTATTTTTGATTTTGAAAGAAGTACTAGATCATCTGCATACAGTAGACACGATATTTTTGTATTCTGGTTAATGTATGGCGAATCAACGTCAGGCATTCCATCTGTTATATCATTAATGAAAATATTAAAAAGAGTTGGGCTTAATGTATTTCCTTGATGTACTCCTTTTTTAACCAATACATCTGGTGAATATCCACCTTGCATTTGTGTGCATATCTTTGTATTAATATACATGTTTTTGATTATATTGTAGCATTTACCTCTTATGCCAGTTTTGTATATCTTAAGTAAAAGTGCATCATGCCAAACGTTATCAAAAGCTTTTTGAAAATCTACGAAACATCCATATAATCTACCATTTTTAGTATTGATAATATCGTCTACAATTTTCTTCAGAATGAATATTTGATCCATCGTTCGGTATCCTTTTCGAAACCCAGCTTGTTCTTTTATCAAAATATTCTTTTTTTCTAAAAAGTTGTTGATTCTTGAATTTATGATTTTACAAAACAATTTTCCCAAATTACTACTAAGAGTGATTCCTCTATAGTTACTCGGATTCATTGGATCTCCTTTTTTATGCAATGGTACACTTATTCCAGTCTTCCATTCTGTAGGATAGTTACCACTTGTAAGAATAATGTTGAATAGATTAACTAATATTTTAGTCATATGATCTAAACTTGCTTTTATAATTTCATTGGTTATTCTATCTTTTCCGGATGACTTCTTATTTTTCAACGTTTTACATTCTTTTTTTAATTCTTTCTCTGTTATGGGGTCATCTAAAATAGGTGTATAACAATGTGTATGCATCTTCTTTAATTCCTCATTTACTATGTATTTTCTTTCATCAGAAACTTTAGTTTCTGTTCCTATCAATTTCTCTAAATGATCAATCCATTTCATTGGATTGATTGCACATTTTTTAGTTGTATTGACTTCACCCATCGTCTTTAAATCTTTTAGAGTTTTCCACATAGCACTTGGATCGTTATTAAATTCGTCATTCAATTTCTTTACTAAATTATCTTTAAAAATCCTTTTCTTTTTCTTTAATATTGCTTTGTATTTTTTTCTTTTTGAGTAGTATTTCTGACATAAATTTACATCATAAGGGTATCTATTTAGAGCATTTAATAATGATTTTAATTCTCTCCTTTGTAAAAAACAGTCACTATCGAACCATTTTTTATGTTTTCTATTCTTTTTCGTAAAATTGCGGTTCTTGATTTTCTTGTTCAAGCATTTTTTTGCAGCCGTGTTTAACATTGCTGTTATTTTGTCTGTTAAATTGTTAACACACTCGTCTGAGTAATATTTCTCTTCACATGTATGCATTGTTTCAATTTCGTCGTTTATGTTCTGAAGTAAATGTTTCATGTCTCGTGTGTCTAACTCCTGTTTGAATTTAACTTGTGAATTGCTGTCCCACTGATATATTATATCTTCTGCTTTTCCTTGGTTATTAATTGAACATTTATTATGTTTACAATTGATGTTAGGTTTAACATTGGCATTTTTGTTTTTGAACGGAATTCGAATTCTTAGTTCTAAAGGACAATGATCTGAATATACAGTTAAATCTTTTACTTTCATATGTATTACATCCTTGATTAGTTCCTGAGAACAAAGAAAATAGTCTACTACACTACAACCCTGGGGTGTATAACATGTGTATCGCCCACTTAAGTCTCCCAAGGACCTTCCATTAAGTATATACATGTTATTATTATGGCACAAATCTATCAACCTTCTACCTTGTTTTTGTATGACCTTATCTGAAGAATGTCTTTCATGTAGATAGTCAAAGCAATAAGTTGATGGCAAAGAATACCTAAGACTTTCGCTATCTAACTTTAGATAATCGATCAGTTCACCCGTTCTTGCATTGAAGTCTCCGCATAAGATCACGTTACCTTTGGGTATTAATTCATCTAAGTCATTCTCTAACTTGTCCCACAATTCCTCAGTAAAATCTTTTCCAAAGGATGACGATTCGGGCGGAATATATACACACCCTAAATAAATGTCGTGTTCTTTGTTATCCTTTTGAACTTTCAGCCAAATAATGTCACTGTTGCTTTTTTGTAGGATTTGGAAGTTTGAAGATATGTTTTCTCTTATGAATAAACTAATACCCCCAGAAGCACTGGTTGCATTTGTTCTTCTCTTTCTATAAAAGTGACGTTTTACAAATCCTGATAGAAATACTTCTTCGGCATGGTCCTCGTCCAGGTGCATCTCCTCCAGCATAATAATGTCATATCCACATAAAGATTTTATAACGTTATCATCCTGCAATTTGTTGGTTGTTTGTCCGTCGATTGTTTCTTTATACCCTTTTAGGTTCCACGACAAAACATTAATACTGAATGTACTACTATCAAACATGTATGGTTTGTATGAAAAGTTACCTTCGTCGTAACACTAACATTTTTGAAAGAATCGAATACGTTATTAACGAACAAAATATCTATCACGATATTATTAAAAGAAATATCTATCGCGTGGTCGTGGTTGTGGACTCCAGTTCCATGGTCTCATCATGTGAGGATGCATGAAGGCTGAATCTCTCTTTGGTGGACTATGATGATGTCCACTCCATCTTCCATTGCTCTCCCATGTTCTCTGTCTTCCCGTTTGCTGGTGTCGTCGTTCAAATGGTGGTGGGCGAGACTGGTGATGAAATTGGCGATGATAATGACCCGTATGTTGTTGGATTGGTCTGGCAGCTTGGTGTTCTGAGTGATGGTTTCCCTGCCTTTCCCACAAAATATGGTCAAGGTGTTGGCCAATGTTTCTTGCCAGGACTGCCGCGCCTTTCATCGTTGGATGTATTCCGTCTCTGTTCGACAGCGAATATACGTTTTCATGTGAGACAAAGGAAATTCCTGTCTCCGCCATGTCTGCTGCGCACACAGCATTGAATACCTCTCGTTGAGTGTTCAGATCCATTACGTTAGTTGGAATGATCTTACTCACGACAACTTTGGCTTCTTTGAATCGCTGTTTGGCTGCCTCCACACATTTGGTCATCATTTTTGCCGCTCTCTGACCTTTTTCTTTCTTGATGTCATTCACCCCGACATGAAACATAATTGCATCTGGAGTTTTGTGAATGTTCTCCACTGTTTCTTGGCAATCCTTGATGTTCACTACATGTTTTTTTACTATCTTCAGACCGTACGTTTTTTGCATTCGGCCTGGATCGACATGTTTCAATACACTGTCATGAATGAGGTAGACTGTTGGTAGAGAGTTTTCTTCCTCTCTGTGCTCTTGTCGTGACAGGTTTTCAAACACAACGTCTTCCTGATCTTCATCTGAATTGGACTCACTCGCTGTTGAATCAACAAAGTCAAAAGAATCTTCACGGCGATGTCTTTTCAACACGCTGATCGGGCTTTTGTTTTTCTTTTTTACACGAGGATTTCTTGATGACGTCAGATTGTTCGATGTTGTTGACGTCATTGCCTTTTCGGCTTCATGGTCTTTGTTTTCCATCTTCTCGTATGGCGATTTCGATGTTATATCTCTGACTTGATCAACCCTTTTATTCACCTCTATTCCTGATGACGTCATTGGTTTTGTGCACGACTTTTCTGGTGTCATTTCGATGCTGATGTCATGGTTCATGCTTCCATTCTTTTGAGGTTGGCACGTGGTCTTTGGAACCTTCTGTTTTTTCTCATGTAGTTGTTCTTTTACGGATGTGCTGTACGTAAGGATATCTGAATACGTCGTTTGAGTTGTCACATCTTGTTGTCTCGTCTTGGGGTGTGTCGACAACATGTCAGTCAGTTCCTTGATCTCTTCTTTGTGACTTCTATTTGTCAGCTGGATTTGTTCGGCCAAGTTGAGAATCGCGTTCTCCATGTTCTGTATCATTCTCTTGCCCTCAGACTGTTCCAGTTTCAAGAGCTGCAACTCATGTAGCAGGATGACATTGTTGTTTTTAATCGCATGATTGTTATCAAGAGATTCTTCTTCTTCGGTGAGGATTTCACTGACGTCCTCCACAATCTTTTCGTCCAACATCGCTTGTGCACAATCCTCGCAGGTGAACTTTCTCTGCGTTCTTACGAATAAGCACAGCTGATACACTGGTAACTTGGTGTGCATCCATGGAATCTTGCTTTTGCATGAAGAACATGTAAGTTTTCTTTGTTTAGATATTTCCTCAGTTTTTTCACCGTTGATCAGTGTTTTCACGAGTGTTTGATCATCCTCTTGACAATTCTGGAATCTTTGTTCTTGGGTTGTCAAGGGAATCGTGTCGTCATGTCCTTCAACCGTGGTTTCGCTTCGGTTTTCTGCTGTTTCATCTTGAAATTCATCCTCCTCACCTACTCTAGTTTCATCCTCTCCTTCAAAGTTCTGATGCTCATTTGAAGAACCTTTGAATATAACTGGATTCTCAATTCCAGCCTGCCGCATCGCGCATTTTGCTGCGGCCAACGACTGGTAACAACGATGAGTTGCCTTTGGGAATGCCGTCACTGATTTCGACGCCTCGTTCCATGTATCAAATATTCCAACAGTCCTTCCACTGCTTACAGCATA
>NC_090252.1:17920585-17955585 GCF_037325665.1 Littorina saxatilis | reverse complement strand
AAAAAATAAAAATTTTATAAAACGATCCAAATTTACGTTTATCTTATTCTCCATCATTTGCTGATTCCAAAAACATATAAATATGTTATATTCGGATTAAAAACAAGCTCTGAAAATTAAATATATAACAATTATTATCACACAAAAAATTTCGAAATCAATTTAAAAACACTTTCATCTTATTTCTTGTCGGTTCCTGATTCCAAAAATATATAGATATGATATGTTTGGATTAAAAACACGCTCAGAAAGTTAAAACGAAGAGAGGTACAGAAAAGCGTGCTATCCTTCTCAGCGCAACGAATACCCCGCTCTTCTTGTCAATTCCACGGGCACTGCCTTTGCCACGGGCGGTGGAGTGACGATGCTACGAGTATACGGTCTTGCTGCGTTGCGTTGCGTTCAGTTTCATTCTGTGATTTCGACAGCTACTTGACTAAATATTGTATTTTCGCCTTACGCGACTTGTTTTTCACTTACATAGGTGTTACCTTTTTGTTGTAAATCTTCGTCGCAGCGTTCATCACACCGACACCTCTGTTTGTGCTGATCAAGTCTTCAGCACTGAACTGCTACTTACAGTACATGTCCGTATTGACACACACCGTCAGTATGTATACTTTCACGTCGAGCGAATATACACATATGCGCCGACTCACACCCGTATACCCGAAATCTTCAGGTGTTTGTGACGCGCACACACTTATACGGAGACTCTTACTCTGAAGTTTATAAACAACAATTTTCTTCCTGTTTCATTTATTACACCTGT
The DNA here is from genome assembly GCF_037325665.1 of Littorina saxatilis. NCBI lineage: Eukaryota > Metazoa > Mollusca > Gastropoda > Littorinimorpha > Littorinidae > Littorina > Littorina saxatilis. The sequence continues at coordinate 17,954,813 of NC_090252.1, read as the reverse complement.
TCTAAGATCGCGTGTGAAGGCAAAGGGTTCATTTTGAGGGCATTGATAAAAGACATTCTCCTTCTCGTGCTAACAGTTCAGCTTCACCGGTCTCTGATCTGGCCTGGGTTTTGCACGGGATGAGATCAATAATCCACTTGGGCACATAACACAAATCAACAACATGCCGGATTGCTGTGGTGGATTTATTTCTTAAACACATATATACACACACACACACACACACACACACACACACACACACACACACACACAACATTTAATTAACGCAAGATCATTTGAATAAGCAAGGTAACAAAGCAGCGTATTATCTTAGTAAAGCATTTATAAATGAAAATGTTCAGACAGAAACTATACTACATCTATTTGACATGTTAGTACATCCAATTTTAACATATGGAGCTGAGGTTTGGTTTCCATATAATTTTACTAACAAGAAAGATATCTCAAATCTTCATTCAGTTTTTGAGAATTGCTTATCAAATAAATGTCCAAGTGAATCTACACATATAAAATTTTGTAGATTTATTTTAGGAGTACACAAGAAAGCAATGTGGCTTCCAGTTTTAGGAGAGTTGGGAAGATTTCCACTAAGTATAAGAGTTGTTCTTTGCTACTGGTCACAAGTGGGGGTCAGCTCACACGGACGCATTTTTCAATACAGTCTAGGGGAGAAACTGGTCACAAAGCACCCAGTACATGCCAGAGAGATAGGAGAATCGGCACAATCAAAGAAAATACCAAAATCATTCAATAGATATGGAAATATTAAGATTTACTGTGAAAATGCCTGCAAAAATGGCGTCCAAAAACGGGAACGCACACTTGGTGCGTCTTTGAAGACTTACCTCCCGTTCTGTGTTGTTGATAATAGTCGTGTTTGTGCTGTTGTTGTTGAAATAGTATCTAATAAAACTGATGCAGTTCTTGAAATGTTGCAAATTATTGTTGTCTTTGTGAAATGCGAGAGTGTTCTGAGGCGTAATCTGCATACGGCTGATGTCCCACATAGGGTACCCCACTTCGATCAGCGTATCACTCCAAATGAGCTTCATAGCAGAAAAGCAGATACACTACCAACACACTGCATAACAGATCTACAAGTCTGAGCCAGAATCATTGAAATTTACTTTCTGTATAAAATATTGCAATCAAATTTGTTCACGATGTCCCACAAATAACGCAGGTTACCCTCGCCTTCGATTCAAAGTAACTCCAATCTGACTTAATTACAATCGAAACGCAGATGACGAACTGATTCACCACATATTTGTGGTATTTTACACACAAATTTCAACTGTGTTGTTTCGCGATAAACAGCCATAAACAAACAAATGTGGCGCCGTCACGTCGCCTTGGAAGGAATAACGCAGGTGACCAAGGCTTGTTTCCGATACCTGTCTGATTAAAATCATCGTTTTTTCACGAATGACGGCTCTTTGGCAGATCTGGTGAGTTGGAAACTGTCTATGAATGTTTCATTTAATGTCAAATGCGTACATTCTTGTCGATATTGTTACCTTTGGGCTCATAAATTAAGTCAATCGTCGTTTTGTCCGAAAGTGACTTTTGTCAGCATAGAACTTACTGTGCTTTGATCATTGACTGAGAAGAATCTTCCGATGACACTAGTTCATTTCACTACGCGACTGCAGATCTGCAAGGAAACTTATGGCAGGGGAAATAAGCTTAACTGAAGACGAATAAGCGGAGTAACTGTTCTTCAACGGATTGCTCTTACACTGATCTAAATATTTAGATCTTGTCGTCTGCTAGGCTGCTAGTAAGTAGTCTTCGGTCGTGTGAAAGTCACATCTATTTCGACTGTGTGCATCGATCCGTGTAGTGAAATGTTGATCTTTGATGATTTGGCAACATAACTTCGCTAAATGTGCTTCGAGTGTATCTCCCCGTTAACCGCATTTGAAAACGTCTTTTAACAAGACCATGTTTCGACAGCCCAGACGGGGAGGATCCTCGATAGCTCACAGGGTATATAATGTTTTCCGCCGTTTTTTGAAGAATCCTTTCAAATTTGCTATTCCAAAAGTACCTTATGACACGACTCGAGTGGCAAAGAACATTCTCTGCAATTCCTGTCTCAGTCCGTGCAGCCGTTTCGGGTCCTATCGTCATCATACAAACATACACACAGACACACAAGAACCAGTTTTAAAAGTTAGATTATGTAGGAACCATGTGAACCAGTGATTTTTTCTTATGTACAACAGATACTACAGTATTTCTGCTTTATGAAAAGCAATATTTCAAAAACAAAACTAGAGATTTGAATTTTGACCACTTTTCCCCCTTTCTGTCACCAGTACTGAAGAACAACTCATAAAGATGATATCACAAGTCATAGGATTTTGGGGACATATCTTAGATTCAAATCAACAGTCTTTATTACATCATTTATACAGTTTGATGATATCTAGCTCTAAAACAAGTCCATGGTTGCAATTTATTAAACAATTATTATCACTTGTAGGATTTGAGCATGTTTGGAAAAACCAATTTACATTTAATGCTAATAAATTACAATTTGCTATACAACAAAAAATTATGAATGAATACGTTTTATTTTGGAAAAACAAAAAATCTGAAAAATGTTCAAGACTTGAGTTTTATTCACTAATTACAGAACGATACACAATACAAGCCTATTTAATTTATATTTCAAATATAAATCATAGAAAAGCTCTAGCAAAATTAAGAACAAGCACACATTCTTTAAAAATTGAGACTGGGCGTCATAGAGGAATATTGCGAGAGAATCGCCTCTGTAATACATGTAATGTAATTGAAGATGAGCTACATTTTCTAGACAATTGCAAGAAATTTAACAATATTAGAAAAAAGTTAGTAGAAGAAGAAGTATCAAACTGTGACTTAAGGAAACCAAGCGATCTGTTATTTAAAAAAGACGAAAAAATTCAAAAATTGCTTGGAGCCTTTGTTTTTAATTGTTTCAATATTGAATGAAATAATTTGTACATTATTTATCCATTCAGTTATTGTACAACTTGTGTCAATATCCTTAAGGGTTGATGACAATAAATTCTATTCTATTCTATTCTATTCTATTCTATTCTATTCACACACATACACTATTACACACACACATACTCTCACACACACAAACATACACACACACACACACACACACGCATACCCTCCCCCTCACACACACACACAAACACACATACACCCAGACACACAAACACACACACACACACATTAAACACTCTCACACACACAAACACACACACACACACACACGCACACACACAGACACACAGAAATACACACACTCAAACACACACACACACGCACACACACAAACACACACACACACAAACACACACACAAACACACAGAAACACACACACACACACACACACACACACTCAAACACACACACACAAACACACACACACACAAACACACACCCTCCCACACACACACACAAACACATAGACACACACACAAACACACACCCTCCCACACACACACACACATACACACACGCACACACACACACACACAAACACCACTCCCCCCACACACGCACACACACACACACGCACACACACACACACACAAACACCACACACACACACACACAAACACCACCACCCACCCACACACACACACACACACACACAAACACCACACACACACAAACACCACCACCCCCCACCCCCCCACACACACACACATACAAACACCACACACACGCACACACACAAACACCACCCCCCACACACACACACCCCCACACATGTACACACACACACAAACACCACGACCCACACACACAAACACCCACCCCCCCCCACACACACCCCCACACACAAACACCACCCCCCCCACCCCCACACACACAGGGCGTTTACGAAATTAATTCATAGACATCCCCACTGTGCACGGGGAGCACCCAGGCTGTGCAATGTTGGTATGTGACCAAGTGGAAGGAAGGTCTTATCCCACGTTACAGCCTGTTCACAGTCATCTGAGACAGTGAGGCGAAGTGTTTTCACCGGGCGGAGTGGGCCTTTTAATAAATGAGACAGTGTTAGGTCACAGTGTGTGCAGTCAAAATATCAGTTCAAGTGCCAGCACGCTTTGTGACAGGGCCGGACCAAGTTCGTTTGAGGGGGGGGGGGGGGGGGGGGGGGGGTTCCAACAGAAGGCAGGGGTCCAAAGTCCACATTTTTTTTTCTCTGAGAGGTACGTTGGATGGCCAGGGGGGGGGGGGGGGGGGTTCCGGAACCCCTAGAACCCCCCCCCCCCCCCCCCCCCCCCCCAGATCCGGCCCTGTGTGACAAGTTGAAACAAGATGTGTTGCACTTTATTCCTTTTGTAAAGACACGGCAAAAGTAAGGCGCCAACAGCTTTTGTTAAACATTTGAACAGAAAAACAAGGTATGAAGAGCATTAAAAATATCGCTGATTGTGATCCACATTGTGCACGAAGGGTGCTGCTGGGATTAAAACTTGTTGTGCGACTTTCTAAAATGTATCATGCATTTTTTCTCTCTCTCAGCTTTACGCTGCAGCTTGCCAAAAGTAGTGACTTTTCTTCCTGGTCGCTGTGGCCACAGGCGCATGACGCGATCCTCACACTCAAACACTCCTGCTGTTACTGACGACTACGACTGAATTTCTTGTCTACAACCTGCGACATCCCACTTGCACGACAACTACTTGTAGTGTGATATTTGACTGTAACATAGCATGTGTGTGTGTGTGTGTGTGTGTGTGTGTGTGTGTGTGTGTGTGTGTGTGTGTGTGTGTTTTGTTTTGTGTGTGTGTGTGTGTGTGTACGTGTGCGTACGTATGTGTGTGCGAATGTGCCTGCATATGTGTGTGTGTGTGTGTGTGTGTGTGTGCGGGTGTGTGTGTGTTCGTGCGTGCGTACGTGCGTGCTTGCGCGTGGGTGTGTGCGTCCGTGTAAGCGCGCGCGAGTGCTTGCAAGCACGTGTGTGCGTGCGTGTGTACGCGCCAGTGCGTGCCGGGCGTTCCAGTGCATAGACACGCGTACCTGTGTGCAGTTAGTGCGCGTGTATGCGCATTATCAGTAAGTACGTGTCCTGTAGTATAAACTTTGAATGATGTTACACTCACATTAAGCCATCATTCAAGCAGTGTTCGAATGTGCGTTTTGACACCTATTGGCGCACAGAATACACTCAGCTATTTCCACACCAGGAAGTAAACTGCACAATGGTATTCATAAACATCGTGACATGGTGCTACTGTAGCTCTCACTCACAGGCACACGCCTACTTTATTATTTTTTTATTTTTTTGTTTTAAGTTGTGTTGCTCTGACCCTCTTGTCAGAGACTGAACACAATAAACGCTTTCTGTGAAGTTTTCGCTTCATTTATGCGTCTGTTTGTCCGCCATTAGGACCATTGCCAGAATAGACTATTGCAACAGCCTGTTCTATGGCTGTGATCAAAAACTTGTCGAGTCACTCCAAAAGGTACAAAACTCTGCCGCCAAATTGATATATCGTTCTAAGAAGTTTGATCATGTCACACCACTTCTTCGTTCCCTTCATTGGCTTCCCGTGTCCGCTCGTATCAGATACAAGCTTGCTTGTATCTGTTTCTCTGCCAAATTTGAAGATGGCCCTAAATACCTCAAGGAACTGCTCGTCACATATGACAATCCCTCTGACTACAACCTCCGCTCACGCGCTGACAGTCGCAAACTGGAAACTCTCGAGCGAAGCTTGCCTTCTTTTGGAAATCGCTCGTTTGCTTCTGCGGCTGCCATTGTCTGGAATTCTCTCCCTTCCTCCGTTCGCCATTCTGCTTCTAAGGACTCTTTCCGCAGTTCCCTTAAAACGCACCTTTTTCGCGAATCCTTGTAAATTGTCCTTGCCATCTTTATAGACTGTTAGAGGTGAAGTTAGATTTGTTGTTTGAATGTGTCTTTTTTTGTATAGTTGCTTCAGCTTTGATTGAGCTATAGGGTTCTGTATGAAATTTGCATTTAGTCTTTCTTTTTCTTGCTGAGTGTATGTACAGTCCAGAGAGGAGACGGACATGGGGCCAGTTTCATAAGATAGCAGTGAACCGACTGACAGTCGATCGACTGCCCAGTCGATCGACTGTGGTTGATCGCCGGGTCACCGAAAAGCGCGTTTCATGAGCGAATCACCGTCACCCGCGGACAACCGCAGTCGACCGACTGTACAGTAATCCGAATGGCCAAGTCGAAGGCTAAATTTAGCAACATTACCACTTCCGTTTGCTCATTCGCACGTGGAAATGGCCGATTTCGAAGAAAAAAATAGTCTCGACCCGCTCAAAATAACAATGACCGAGACTTTCAGTAATTGCTTCGCGTGACGTCTAACCCTCTTACGCCATAATGTGACGTCTTCAAGACATAACCCTGACTTGTCTCCTGGATTACTGCGTCATGATAGATAAATTTCGAAGAACAATCACAAGGTTTGGCTCACAATCCAAAAAAGTGTGAGCATTCTGCCATTGACTGTGCGGATAATTACATTTATTTTCGGTTTACCGCAGTAAGCCGAACACAGTGTTGGGGGGAGAGCATCGCCGTGTTTGGTCGACTTCCGGTGAGACGACCCGCAGTCGGCCGACTGAAATTTTGTTCGTGAAACCCGATGACGTCGGATTACTGTGGTTCTCTCGGACAACTGCAGTTGGTCGACTGTGTTTCTGGCTTATGAAACTGGCCCCTGATGTGAGCTTGTCCAGGGGGGTATATGAACATCTCGGTGGCAGGGGGATGGAAGCACTTGTTAATGAGTGGGAGTGTGTATGCGCGTGGTATGCACGAGGATGTATGCACGTGAGTGATATTTGTAAATGTGTATTATTATAATATCATCTTTGTATTTATATTATTGAAATTGTTATATCTCGATGTACAGCGCTAAGAGCATAGTTAAATTTGTGAAGCGGCGCTATATAAGCTATCTTTATTATTATTATTATTATTATTATTATTATTATTATTATTATTATTATGTAGGCCTACATGTGAATGTCTTGTTTTGTTAGAATTAAGATCTAAACAACGAAGTGACTGTGGTAAGATGAACAAAGGTACAAAACAAAGGATTAGATCTACTGTACTCACCGATACAAAGACGACACAAGACGATAACGAATTTTCGCTTCTGGAAGCTTCATCAGGAAAAACAAGAACACAAAAGACAACACAATGCAGACGCAACACGGAACGAACAAGGTTTGAAAGAAAATGGAGGGGAAACACGCAAAAAGGGGAAGGAACTCTAGGAACGGAATCATTACAATTCTTGTGTTGTTGATGATTTGTTTCGGAACGTCAGCAGTCTACCTGTTTTTTTTAGGTTTTTTTTTAAGGCTTCACTGTTAGAGTGGAATCTCCTTTTATAATACAAATGGAGGGAAGATTTTTATCCTGTGTCAGGGCCGGATCTGGGGGGGGGGGGGTTCCTGGGGTTCCGGAACCCCCCCCCCCCTCCCCCCCCCTGGCCATCCAATGTACCTCTCAGAGAAAAAAATGTAGACTCTGGACCCCTCCCTTCAGTTGGAACCCCTCCCCCCCCCTAAAACGAACTTGGTCCGGCCCTGTGTGTAAAAGCGGTTCAGAAAAATAATGGATGGTGAGCCAAATGTCACGGAGTCGTTTACAAGATTAGGACTGTGCATAGCTCCACAAGACCTGATTTTAACACTGACATTGGTGGGGACACTAAAGAAAGAGTGAGTCTTAAACCAGGGGTACATTTACAAAGGTTTTGCACAGAAAGTCTGAGAAAACAGGGTTTTAAAAGAGATGTATAGTCTTAACTCATTGTCTCCCAGGTACAGATATATCAGTACCCACTCATAATTTGTGACCCTCCACCACGGAATAAGTCGCATGTCACCTTTGCATGAATTTCATTTTTTACATTTTCCTAAAGAGTGTTTTATGCTCTATCCAGTGGTGAAACCCGTTTTAGAAAAGAGCGAACACTGTTTGAGTTATAAGCCTGTGACTAAGGTGACCATCACACTGTTACCAGACACTCCCCGGACTTATATATTAAGCCTAGCGCAGAACCGCGCGAGGTGACATGCGACTCATTTCGTGGTGGAGGGTGGAGGGTCACATAATTATGGCTCTATCTGATATATATCCGATCAGACTGTTAGCTTCAGTCGCTTCCGGTAACGTGGACCTAACGCCTTCATTCCAGCGTGTTGCTACACAGTTACTACAATTCTGAGTGACCTGCTGCAGTACAGCTTTCTTTCTTTCTTTCTTTATTTGGTGTTTAACGTCGTTTTCAACCACGAAGGTTATATCGCGACGAGGGAAAGGGGGGAGATGGGATAGGGGAAAGGGGGGAGATGGGATAGAGCAACCCGTCAAGTGTTTCTTGTTCACAAAAGCACCAATCAAAAAATTGCTCCAGGGGCCCGCAACGCAGCACAATACATGACCCTACTGGGAGAATGCAAGTTTCCAGTACAAAGGACCAAACACCTCCCACACACTGCCTGACCAAAATCTTTACAAACATTGACCACATTCTACACAAGAACCACCCAACAAGGGCAAAAGGAGAAACAGAATCCGCCAGTCGCCTCTTACGACATGCGGGGTGCAGAGAAATAAGCATGTGGAAAAGAAGACTTTTGGTAAGTGAAATAAAGGTGATGGATCCAGTCAGGTAGAAATAAGACAACAAGAAAAGAATTGGAAAACTGCAGGGAATAGTAGGGAGAGTTTTCTTGGAAGGAAATATAGGTGAAAGGACTGGTAAGGCAGAAATAAGACAAAAGAAGAGAAGTAAAGGGGTGGGGTAGCTCTGTTTAAACGCTCCCGCCGCGTGAAGGCGACCCCATGGGAGCTGCAGTACAGCTAGTCTCGGCTAAAAAAAGACGTGGTCAACATTGGTGGGGTAGAAAGTGTTAAATCAGAGGGTCTTTAAAGGTGAGTTCTATTGTATGTCTACCGTATCACATACACAATCAACACTCTCACCTATCAGTAAATGCACCCGCACGGTTGGCCTAGTGGTAAGGCGTCCGCCCCATGATCGGGAGGTCGTGGGTTCGAACCCCGGCCGGGTCATACCTAAGACTTTAAAATTGGCAATCTAGTGGCTGCTCCGCCTGGCGTCTGGCATTATGGGGTTAGTGCTAGGACTGGTTGGTCCGGTGTCAGAATAATGTGACTGGGTGAGACATGAAGCCTGTGCTGCGACTTCTGTCTTGTGTGTGGCGCACGTTATAAGTCAAAGCAGCACCGCCCTGATATGGCCCTTCGTGGTCGGCTGGGCGTTAAGCAAACAAACAAACAAACAAACAAACAAACCAACCTACAAATGCCTCCATGGTCTCGCCCCTGCCTATCTCTCTGACTCTCTCTCTCTCTATGTCCCTCCACGAGCACTCAGATCATCTGCCGACTCCTAGCTTAAGCTCAACATCCCCCACACCAAACTCAAAACAGTAGGTCAACGCTCATTTTCTTTCCAAGCACCTAGCCAATGGAACACACTACCTCTCCCCCTCCGACAACAACAGTCCCTCAAATCATTCAAATCTGCACTCAAGACATTCCTTTTTTCCAAATAATCCATGCATTCTACACTGCCCACCCCATCCCACCCTGTATAACTGTACATATTTAATGGTTGATGGTGTGTGTGTGTTACTGTTAGTGACTTTAAGGTCTCCGTGTGTGTGAATGAGTAAGTGTGCGCTTTGAGTCGCCTGTTGGTGAGATATGTGCGCGTTACAAATATTCGTATTATTATTATTATAAGGTACAGTGAACTCAAGTCATCCTGCCACACACACAGTAACGTTCAACATTGCATGAGTGACGATTTCAAAACTTGGTAGTGATACTGACTCATGTATTTTATTTTTTGAAAGGGGTGTAAAATGAATATTGTGGCTGAATTTTTCTTAGAGCTTTCCCACTCTTTCAGTTTACACGACCTGTGGTTCTGACATTTCTATTTTGATTGAAATCACTGTTATTGAGCACAATTGTGGTTTAATCATACTCACTTTTTTAGTGCTGATCTTGACCATAGACCAAATGGCCTGGACCGCCAACTCGTCACGTGACCCTTCGAGGTTACGACGCTCGACTTTCAGGGGCGCTTAGCGTCCGGTTTGAAAGGCCAGCGATTCGAAGACAGTGAAAAAAAAAAGCACACTCTAGTTATTTGTGACAATGGGAAGTGACAATGAACTGAATTTTCCAAAACTCCAAACTAACCTTAACAAAACTCATCGAAAAACATGTTCCATATGCACTTTAGCTGAGTTCATTTTAGCATTTTCAGAACTTACCTCGGCAACTTCGTCCATGTTTACAATCGACACCGCATATGGCATCCCTCTGATTTCTGAAAGGCCATGTAAGCGTAGGTTCTTAAATGCGAGAGGCCGCTACCTCGTAATAGAGAGAAAGAGCGGAGAGAGAGCTAGTTGGCGGTCCAGGATAAATGGTCTATGTCTTGACTAACGAAATTCCCCCCAAAATAATGAGAAAATGTTGCCACTTAACTTTAATGTTCATTTTGTCTGAGCAGTGACTTGGGCCACTTGAAAATGCTGCTCGATTGACAGACAGGTATCGCAAGGAAAAGATATAAGCAACAAACCGAAACAATGATTAGTCCTCTCAAAGATAGATTATTGCAATTCTCTCCTGGCCGGTCTTCCTAAGTACCTTTTAGATAGACTTCAAAGGATCCAAAATAACGCTGCCCGCCTGGTCTTCAAATCTTCCAAGTATGAACACGCCACACCCCTTCTTCACTCTCTACACTGGCTGCCTATCACTAAAAGGATCGAATACAAACTCTCCTCTCTTTCTTTTGCCGTCGTTTCTGGTTCTGCCCCAGAATACTTGTCAGAACTCCTCAATCTCTACACCCCCTCTCGTCAGCTTCGCTCTGCCGCCGACACTCGACTCTTCCGACTCCCCACAGTGCAAACAAAGACATGTGGCGAGAGGTCCTTCGCCTATCAAGCCCCTGTGACCTGGAATAGATTACCTCTGCCTCTCAGACACACAGATTCTCTCACTACATTCAAGACAAATCTCAAAACACACCTCTTCCAGCGCAAGTGATTTCCCCTCCAGCATCTCCCCACCCACCCCATCCTGCCCCACCTCACCCCCTACCTAGTGCCTAAAATAACGCGTATATATATTTTCTGCGCTTTGTGTCAGCACTGTCTGTGTGTGTGTAAATAGTACTGTTGACACGTTTTTATATAGAAGCCTATTGTGGTTCTTGTGCTTAGGCTGTGTATTGGATTGTCACTGTATGCCTGCATTATTAGATGTCAGTAATAATTATATGTGCTGATTGTTCTCTTTGCCTGCGCGCGTATAGTATGTTGGTTATGTTTGGTTATAGTATGTTTGTTTATGTTTGGTCGTTATTTTTGCCTGTGCGTGTATTGTATGTTTGGTCGTTTTCTTTGCCTGTGCATGTATAGTTTGTTGGTTATGTTTGGTCGGTTTCTTTGCCTGTGCGTGTATAGTATGCTTGGTCGATGTATGTATTGTAAAGCGCTAAGAGTAGACAATTTTCTAGAATAGCGCTATAAAAGTTTGCATTATTATTATTATTGAACCAAATACATGCTCATGCATGCAAAACCTCAAACAAACAAGATAACGGGGCAAAAGTCGTGGACTGATTCAGTTTAGCATAAGTAAGTTTATTCTGTACATCGCTATGAAGAACACTGCACACACACTCGCTCAATGAACAGACGATAACATTTCTAAATACATCCACATTTCTAAAGATACACACTCTGACAAGTGATGCCAACCCAGATTTCTACATTTTGTTCTCCACGTATCACTCAGACAACTATTGCAGAATAACTGTACGCACAGATAAATAAATGCCACGTAACTGGAAACTATAACCTATCCTGTCTACAACACTGTTTATATTTATATACTTTCACATCTTGCATTTACTTCTATGAAGACCATTGATGATAAATTATTGCAGTACTTTTATTGGGGTTCCGATAGCTCTTAGAGTTTCATAGTTCTCACCATGTCTGTATAGTGTATGTATTAGTTACTGTGATACCAAATTGTCCTACCCATGTATGTATGATGCTATGCGCCAGTGATGTATGAATGCTATTTATTTTTGTTTTTATCACACAGCAAGCTGCTTTCCTCGTGTATTTTTTATGTTCATTCATGTATTGTACATTTGGCAATAAATGATCTATCTATCTATCTATCTAGTTTTGTTTACTTCCAAATGCTACAAGCACTCCCAAGAGATGTACCATAGCATCCCCGTTTACATGAACAACAATTGTGTCTCAACAAAATTAGCAATACTTTAGAAAAGTATACGACTCATGCTTTTGGAGGCATTTCTTCGGAAGTATAACTCAAAAACGTGGGTGCATTAAATTTTCATTTAAGATGAAAGCTCATTGTAATCTTTAAAACATGACAAAGCTTCAAACCCCTCACAGAAGATTTGATGCAATGCTACAAGAGTGACACAATGATTCTGTCTTTCTTTATTTGGTGTTTAACGTCGTTTTCAACCACGAAGGTTATATCGCGACGGGGAAAGGGGGGAGATGGGATAGAGCCACTTGTCAATTGTTTCTTGTTCACAAAGACACAATGATTTCACCCACAGTTCTTTCAAACAGCTCACTCACTGTTACCTCATCAAGTCAGGTAAAAGACTACAGAAATAAATACAAAAAGTTAATTCACTCTACCCCAAAACTTCACATGTCCCCATTCAACGCTTGTGAATGCTGTTGCAGTCAGTGGAATGCTCTGACTGTACATATCATCACAAAATCAATACATGTATAAAACAATGAAGATCTGATCAATACGAAAATCAAATGTACAAAACAAGTTAAAACAACACACTCTCTGTGCAATTTCACGCTGCATCGCTGTGCAAGTTTCTTCATTTAGACACATAACAAATGTACAACTTGTTTCACATGGCTTGCTGTACCAATGTATTCAATCACAATTGCTGCATACACAATCTAGTAATTACAAATAAAGTCAGAAAGCTAACAGGACAAACAAACCAATACACAGTCAGAGAGAGCTACAAGTTTACTTCCAAGAATAAACCAATCACTTAGTGATTCACTACCTATAATTGACATCAAATGGGTGGGATTCACACAATAAAGAAACTAAATGTATTTACTCTTCATATGCACAATGTTCTTGGAATGTGTTTTACTGAACATGGTTCAATTTCCACGGGCTCACACAAATTCATTTTGTGACGTTGACAAATCATTCAAACAAACATGAAATACGCCCGGGTGTTTTTAAACCCCAACACAGAATGAGCTACATTTCAGAGTTTGTAACATGACAATCAGTAACGATGGAAAGATGCTAACTATTCAAACAAAGCCATTTTAGAAAAAAATCATCTATCACAACGGCTTGCTGTCTACCGAGACCAACCATTTGCGTCTTGGCTACCAAGACTAATGGCCATTTTGAGCTGTGTGTGTCTTGGCTAACAAAATCAAAAGTATCTTGGCTACCGAGACTAACTACTTCTCTCGGCTACCAAGACCAGCTATTTGTCTCTCGGCTACCAAGACCAGCTATTTGTTGTGTCTCAGCTACCAAGATCAACTGTTTATGTCTCGGCTACCCAGACCAACAGCCATTTTGATATCTTGGCCACCAAGACCTGCTACTTGTATCTTGGCTAGAGAGACAATGGGCCAGCAAGGACTAGGTTTGGTGTAGACGTGAGGGCTAGTTGATGGAGTAAAGGACTGTTGTTGTCAGGAGTGAAGTGATGCGATGGTCTAGTGCTGGTCTAGTGGCAGTCTAGTCCTCGAGGTTCCTGAACCTGGTCTGCATCTCCTCCACCAGCTCGTCAAAGTCGGCCTTGATCTTGGCCTCGCCGTCCTTCACGGGGTCCTGGGGGACAGAGACACACCAACACGTCAATATTGTATGCATTCGTTTGTTAAAACACTTGTCAAGAAGAGGCCAGATGACCCTATAAATATTATCGCACCAAAAACAAAAACAAACAAAAAAACACTTGTCACACTATGGAATTTTCCTAAAATGTGCCCTGTCACATTGCACACGAACGAGCTGTGATTCACTCGCAAGCGATGTTTTTGTTGCTTCGGACGATAGAACCTGCTCTATTCTCAAACATTCAGTCGCAGATCAGAACCAATCAGAACGCGCCGTTACAGCCTTCACATGTTGACTTGAAAAAATGTCTTACTGCATCGAACAGCATCACTTTGTCATTTCAGACTTTTTAGAAGTTCTTTACTCAGATACCTAGGAGACATTTCGGGGATATAGCTCAGTTGGTAGCGCGCTGGATTTGTATTCAGTTGGCCGCTGTCAGCGTGAGTTCGATCCCAGGTTCGGCGGAAATTTATTTCAGTCAACTTTGTGTGCAGACTCTCTTTGGTGTCCGAACCCTCCCCCCGTGTACACTACATTGGGTGTGCACGTTAAAGATCCCACGATTGACAAAAGGGTCTTTCCTGGCAAAATTGCTTAGGCACAGTTAATAATTGTCTACCTATACCCGTGTGACTTGGAATAATAGGCCGTGAAAGGTAAATATGCGCCGAAATGGCTGCAATCTACTGGCCGTATAAAATTTCATCTCACACGGCATCACTGCAGAGCGCCTAGAACTGTACCCACGGAATATGCGCGATATAAGCGTCATTGATTGATTGATTGATTGATTTTATGTACACACAATCCTAACTAATCATGAGCAGAGAAAGTTCATATTGGCCTAACTGATGCTAAAAAAGTGAAATGTGCAAATACAATGTTAGCTATCAAACCTCTAAGCACAAATGCAACATTTAAAAAATGTTTTAACACTTCTACAACAAATCACAAATCTTGCACACCTTCACACATCTTAACCACAGTCTACAGACAGCAAAGCGTTCTGACCTTGAACTTCATGCTGGAAAGCTTGTAGATGACGTCGGAGAGCTGCTCGCGGATGATGCCCCAGGTGATCTTGTTCTCGCTCTGAGCCGTGCTCTCCACCGCGTGGCGCGCCATGTCGTAGAACGCAATGATGTTACGCAGCATGCCTACGGTCTTGTAGAACGGGCAGAACCTGGACACAAACAACATGGTGTGCTTGGAATCAACACCCAGTTTCAATTTTTTGTTTGCAATGATGTATTTCAGTTTTCCCACTGTCTTGAAAAATGAGCAGAACCCAGTCCTGTTTACCTAAATGGAACAGTTGGTGTATTTTTCACAGAGACTTAGTGTATTTTCAAAATATTGAGTGTATTTTCTTACCAGGTAGAGGTGCTTCTTAATCATGTGACCGACACATAAAACAATGAAATTCCTATACAACGTCCGTCGCACTGATGATAAAACTAAAAATATGACACTGGAAATCGTCGTATTTTCGTATCAACCAGCGTATTTATCGTATTCTTGGAAACATGGCGTACAAAATACGGCGAAATCGTATGAGTAAACAGGTCTGAGAACCTGATGAAAAATCAAACGTGGAAACCCCCAACTGCTTGGAAGGAACACAAAGATTTGCTCAAATCTGATGACTTTTGTCTTTTTGTTTTTTGGCAGTAACATTTTGCAGCTGTCCAACTGGTTTGTAGAACAGACAGAACCTGGTGATACGGAGCAAGTTTTTTTTAACGACAGTTGTCACAAACTTCTTTTTGTTATGCTGTTTCTTTTTATTCTAATTTATTTGTCGGATCCCCTTTCTGCTTGTGCATTAAAACAAATGAATGAGATGTGCCAAACTCCCTCCCCCTTATGTCCGTGTGGCAAGAATCAGACAGCAGAGCACATCCTGCAGGCTTGTCCATACCACAGTGCTCTGAGGGACACCATCTGGCCAGAGGAGACAGCGCTACAAAAGAAGCTATACGGCCCCAGAGAGGACTTGGAGAAGACAGAACGTTTCGCCCTGCAGACCGGACTGACGATCTAACAGCGAACGACAAGAAGATGTGCCAAACCGACATAAAAATACCTATCACGGTTATCTCCCCTGTACTGATAACCCAAAATTGCCTTGCAGTATCTTTGCTTTGAGTCTCGAGTCAACAACAATAACAGTACAACATTTTATCGTCCATTAAAATAAATACATTAAAATTGATAATTGTCTTGGACACACATAAGGTACAAGATTGAGCGTACCTGTCATAAGGTGTGTAACCGTTCTGTTGCAGGTAGTCGTCTTTGATCAGCTTGGCCACCTCCAGTGTGATCTTGTCTGACTCAGCCAGTGAACCCTGCACGCACACAAACACTGCTGTCAGTTCTACCATCTTGCTGCTGTGTTGTAACACTGTTATGCTGCCGAGTCATTTCAGCTTGTTAGAGTTTGTATCAATGTTATCAAAGCCAGCTTCCTCTTGCTTCTTTCTTTGATCTCACTTCGCAAATAACATAATTTTTCACTTTTTACTTGATGAAATTCAGACTTACCGCCTTCAGTAACAGCACTGGCCAATTAGGGACATACTTTGTTTAAACAGATTTTGTTGAGATTATTTTCTTCTTTCCTTTATTGCAAGCATAATGTCTGTCAACTACACAGCCTGTTACAAATCACTGCAACCATGGATGTTAAAAGCTTTTCGCTTTCCTCTCTTTCAACCAATTTCAAATCTATTCTCTTGCAGGCTGCACAATGTGTGCGAGGATTGGGTGGCCGAATGGTAACGCACTTGCGCTCGGAAGCGAGTTCGACCCTGGGTCAGGGCGTTAGCAATTTTCTCCCCCCTTTCCTTACCTAGGTGGTGGGTTCAAGTGGTAGTCTTTCGGATGAGACGAAAAACCGAGGTCCCTTCGTGTACACTACATTGGGGTGTACACGTTAAAGTTCCCACGATTGACAAGTAGGATATGCGCCGATGTGAATGCGTGATGTATTGTGTAAAAACAATTCCATCTCACACGACATAAATAAATCCCTGGGCCTTGAATATGTGCACGATATAAATTGCATTTAAAAAAAAAATCAATAAATAAAAAAAATAAAAATAAAAATCCCTGCGCTTAGAACTGTACCCACGGAATACGCGCGATATAAGCCTCATATTGATTGATTGATAGTAGGCACTGTTGCTGTTAGCAGCATCAGGATTGAGTGACTGACCTTTCCGACCAGCTGCACGATTTCTGACAGGTCCTCTTCCTCCTGCAGGATCTCCTTGCACTGAAACACAGCAAGCATCAACACAATGAAGAAACAAGTCGCGTAAGGCGAAATTACTACATTTAGTCAAGCTGTAGAACTCACAGAATGAAACTGAACGTAGTCCGCCGCTAGTGCAAAAGGCAGTAAAAGTGATGAGCCTGTTTGGCGCGGCAGCGGTTGCGCTGTGCTTTATAGTCACGCTTTACTGTACCTCTCTTCGTTTTAACTTTCTGAGCGTGTTTTTAATCCAAACATATCATATCTTTATGTTTTTGGAATCAGGAACCGACAAGGCATAAGATGAAACAGTTTTTAAATCAATTTCGAAAATTTAATTTTGATCATAATTTTTTAATTTTCAGAGATTGTTTTTAATCCAAATATAACATAATGTATATGTTTTTGGAATCAGAAAATGACGAAGAATAAGATGAAATTGTTTTTGGATCGTTTAAGAAAAAAATAATTTTAATTACAAGTTTCCGATTTTTAATGACCAAACTCACTCATTAGTTTTTACGCCACCAAGCTGAAATGCAATACCAAACCCCGGCCTTCGTCGAAGATTGCTTTGCCAAAATTTCAATCAATTTAATTGAAAAACAAGAGGCGAAGCCTTCAAGGCTCACGTAAGAAATAGACAAACAGTAACACAAACTCAATCACTCCGTCACACATACACACCCACACACACAGTAAGCTTAGGTGACACTGTGCAAGAAAGAGAGACACTAGATCTAGATCTGTCTGTCTGCATGTAGCCTACTTACAGGGACACGACTGCCAAATAGTCTCGGCCCGCTCAAAATAACAATGACCGAGACCACACACACCACGCGAGAGAGAAAAACTACAGGGAGGCATGCCGTCATGATGCATTAATTGACGTCAAACACTTTTGACCGTGACGTAATCTTATGCAAGCTTTATCCATAGTCTTGGATAACCACTCACACATAGACTCGGAAATGTTAAAGTTTCTACCACAGACATACACACGCACACACACACACACACACGCACAAACGCACAGACAGACAAAGTTACGATCGCATAGGCTACACTTCGTGAGCCAATGAGGGTGTGACAGTGCCGCCTCAACTTTTACAAAAAGCTGGATATGACGTCATCAAAGGTATTTATCAAACAAGTCGCGTAAGGCGAAAATACAACATTTAGTCAAGTAGCTGTCGAACTCACAGAACGAAACTGAACCCAACGCAACGCAGCAAGACCGTATACTCGTAGCATCGTCACTCCACCGCCCGTGGCAAAGGCAGTGCCAGTGAAATTGACAAGAAGAGCGGGGTAGTAGTTGCGCTTAGAAGGATAGCACGCTTTTCTGTACCTCTCTTCGTTTTAACTTTCTGAGCGTGTTTTTAATCCAAACATATCATATCTATATGTTTTTGGAATCAGGAACCGACAAGGAATAAGATGAAAGTGTTTTTAAATTAATTTTGTTAAAAAAATGTTGATAATAATTTTTATATATTTAATTTTCAGAGCTTGTTGTTAATCCAAATATAACATATTTATATGTTTTTGGAATCAGAAAATGATGGAGAATAAGATGAACGTAAATTTGGATCGTTTTATAAAAAAAATATTTTTTTTACAATTTTCCGATTTTTAATGACCAAAGTCATTAATTAATTTTTAAGCCACCAAGCTGAAATGCAATACCGAAGTCCGGGCTTCGTCGAACATTACTTGACCAAAATTTCAACCAATTTGGTTGAAAAATAAGGGCGTGACAGTGCCGCCTCAACTTTCACAAAAAGCCGGATATGACGTCATCAAAGACATTTATCCAAAAAATGAAAAAAACGTATGAGGATATCCCAGGAACTCTCAATGTCAAATTTCATAAAGATCGGTCCAGTAGTTTAGTCTGAATCGCTCTACACACACACACAGACAGACAGACACACACACACACGCACATACACCACGACCCTCGTCTCGATTCCCCCCTCTACGTTAAAACATTTAGTCAAAACTTGACTAAATGAAAAAAAGGAAAAAAAAACCGTCCGGGGATGTCATTCCCAGGAACTCTCATGTCAAATTTCTTAAAGATCGGCCCAGTAGTTTAGTCTGAATCGCTCTACACACACACACAGACACACACACACACACACACACACACACACACACACACATACACCGCGACCTTCGTCTCGAATTTTCTGCGCTATTTAAAAAAAACAAGTGTGTTTTTAAAAAACACATCTATTACACATTATGCAACAGCTGTCCACAATCTTAAGGCTGAAGCAAGAAACAGAAACACTAATTACGTTGTAATATTAAGAATCAATAAACAAGAGTGATCTGAGTTTATTGAACGTTTTATCAACAACATTGAAAGCATTCACACATTTTTTTTCCGAAAACTGAAAAACTTAAAAAAATTGTGAACACTTTTGATTGAACTTGACTAAGACAAAGAAAATACCAAATCCATGTGCATGGCTGTTCCTATGGATTCATTTTTGCCTTAGCTGCAGGCAGGCTAAGCTATGTTTAGCATCCATCCTATCCCCCACAGCTGAGATAACACAGTGCCGCTGGATCGCTCAGTGCCATACACTGATAAGGCCCATATCTCTCTGTGTAGCGCGTAAGTATTTGGGTATAACAAGCAAGCGAGCTTAACAATGTGCTGACCGCAGCTGTTGGTAGCCAAAACACTGGACCTACCTTGGTCCTGAGGGGAACGAACTCCGGGTGGTTCTTGTCGTAGAAGTCGTCGAGGGCGCGCATGTACTTGGAGTAGGAGATGAGCCAGTTGATGGACGGGAAGTGTTTGCGCTGCGCAAGCTTCTTGTCCAACCCCCAGAACACCTGCACGATACCCAGCGTGGCCGACGTTACAGGGTCAGAAAAGTCGCCACCAGGGGGAGACACACTGCAACCAGAATGACAATGGTGTTATTAAAATGATCACCTGCACGATACCCAGCATGGTCAGAGAAGTCGCCACCAGGGGGGGAGACACACTGCAACCAGAATGACACTACAGTGGAGTCCAGCTATAACGAACCTGGGTATAACGAAATCCCGCTTTTAACGAACTGCCATTGATTTCCCGGCAGACAGCCTTCTATTTCTTACTTGTTACTTTCCGACTACAACGAACCTTTTGAACTCATTTGCATAACGAACCCCTCTTATAACAAACACGTTTTCATCGCCCCAGAGCCGTTTTGTCTCTAAAAGTCACAAGGCTACAACGAACTGATGTCAATAATTGTCTCCAAAGACAACAAGAAGGGCAAAGCCCATACGACTCACATGCTTGACCTTGACCTTTCATGACATCATACACTAAGAACTGCTTTACACATTTTTCCTACCAAAATACATGTGACCTTGACCCAAGGTCAAGGTCATCCAAGGTCATGCAACACAAAGCTGTTAATTCAAGACATAGGAAGTACAATGGTGCTTCTACCATGAGATATGGTCACTTTTAGTGGTTCACTACCTTATTTTGGTCACATTTCATAAGGGTCAAAGTGACCTTGACCTTGATCATATGTGACCAAATGTGTCTCATGATGAAAGCATAACATGTGCCCCACATAATTTTTAAGTTTGAAACAGTTATCTTCCATAGTTCAGGGTCAAGGTCACTTCAAAATATGTATACAATCCAACTTTGAAGAGCTCCTGTGACCTTGACCTTGAAGCAAGGTAAACCAAACTGGTATCAAAAGATGGGGCTTACTTTGCCCTATATATCATATATAGGTGAGGTATTCAATCTCAAAAACTTCAGAGAAAATGGGAAAAATGTGAAAAATAGCTGTTTTTTAGACAACATTTATGGCCCCTGCGACCTTGACCTTGAAGCAAGGTCAAGATGCTATGTATGTTTTTTGGGGCCTTGTCATCATACACCATCTTGCCAAATTTGGTACTGATAGACTGAATATACCAAGAAATATCCAACGTTAAAGTTTTCCGGACGGACGGACGGACGGACGGACGACTCGGGTGAGTACATAGACTCACTTTTGCTTCGCATGTGAGTCAAAAATACACAAACACAAGTGCACATCGCGTGATGAGCGAACTCTGAACAAACAGCGGGAGGTGCACGGAACAGCCACCCCCGCTGTGTTTTCACTATTCCAATCAGC
Organism: Littorina saxatilis; assembly: GCF_037325665.1. Lineage (NCBI taxonomy): Eukaryota > Metazoa > Mollusca > Gastropoda > Littorinimorpha > Littorinidae > Littorina > Littorina saxatilis. Next base: position 17,933,418 of record NC_090252.1, on the reverse strand, counting down.
TGCTAAGCTATGACTGTGCTCTAAAAAGTCACAAGGCTACAACGATCTGCCTGTGACGAGATCAAAGGCAGGTCCATTGTGATAGCTGGGTGGCCTTGTTTATAGACACTGTGACCTTCCCAGGGGTCATTGACCCAGTTTTAGCTATGAGAGGTGGTTCCCCTTTATGAGAGAGGAAACACTTCCTGCACCCGGGTCACTCCCGGGTCAGTGACCGAGTTTAACCTATGGGGAGTTTAACCTATGGGGCGGTCTCTTTGATGTCTTGAGAGGAAACTTGGCCAGGGTAGTACATGCACCAGAACTGGTGGATACCATGAAATCGGAGATTGATCAGAATGTACATATGTACTTGCTTTTACACGACTTTTTAAATTTTACTTCTAAAATTGTGACAGTAAAGTGAACATTTGAACTATGCCTCTCTCTATGGATTATATTATGAAGCTGTTGAAAACATGCAGAGATTGTGAAGGTGAGTGGGAAAACTTGTCTTAAGGCCATTTAGGGTTGAAAACTCTACAGCGAATTGCTGATATAACGAACTAAAATGTATCTCCCTTGAGATTCGTTGTACCCGGACTCCACTGTAGTGTAATTATAATGATGCTGGAGCTACTTAAACACAACGTGAACTTCCCACCAGGGAAAGACACAATGGTAGAGAAATCCCCACTTGAGGATGTAACTATCTTGCAGACACCATAACATTTTTTTCCTGAACAAATTTCAGAAAAACACTTCAGATACTTACACAACCCAGCTGTCATAAAATGCCTTCGCATGTCTGTGTGTTACATACCAGGTAAAATCAATGACCATGACCGAAACACCTCAATAACAATCAAATATTGAAGTATCATATAACCAAAGGGAAGTAATATTCAGGCATGGGAATTGAACAAAGTAAAAAAGGCTGAAAATTTGTAAGGAATTGCAAAGTCGACGGCATGTAGCACCTAGCCTTTCTAGAGGGGTTCTGGGAGAAGGACCCCCCCCCCCCCCCTCCCCCCAGGAATTTGTTTCCTCCAAAGAACCCAAATGGTGCAATTTGGTGTCACCTGAGCTCCAAGTTTGCCATTCAATTCAGTTTTTAGAACCCTTTTTGCCTCCCCCACTTATTTTTTTCGGCGGACACTTTCGCTTTTTCGGCAGACCAAAAAAAATTGTTAGCGGAAATTTGCCTTACGGCGGACAATTTCCATGCCTGAATATTGAAGGTTTTAACTATTCACAAACTACTCCATAATTATTTTCAATGAGATTTTATCCCACAGGCTGCTTTTATTTCTTGACAAAACAAATCAAACCAAAATGAAAACTATCCACAGCATAAAGTATGAAAGCAGTACTCACGCCCCCACGATACTGACGGAGCCCTCACGGGCGGGGTTGCCGAGACAGATGACGCGACCGGCACGCTCGTAGAAGGAAGCCAAACGGGCTCCAAGGTAGGCGGGGTAACCGGAATCGGCCGGCATCTCGGCCAGACGACCCGAGATTTCTCTCAAGGCCTCGGCCCATCGTGACGTGGAGTCAGCCATCATGGACACGTTGAGACCCATGTCACGGAAATACTCAGACAGCGTGATACCTGAAAAAGTCAATTGTGATATTTTATTACAAGCATGCTACACAGTGAATCGCACACAGCAGTGGTTCATTTTTTCCCCGAATATTGTTTTTGTCATATTTTCAGGAAAGAATGCACAGATCATGGCCATCTCAAGACCATATCATGGAAATAGTGTGACAGGGTGTTAGCGGAAAGAGTACATTGCAACAGGATACAGCCAGCACCAAACTGAGCAGAGATGACATGGGTGGGGCTGGAGGGGCTGGTGGGGCTGGAGGGGCTGGTGGGGCTGGTGGGGCTGATGGGGCTGGTGGGGCTGGAGGGGGTTTGTACATACCAGTGTAGATGGAGGCCTCTCTGGCAGCGACAGGCATGTTGGAAGTGTTGGCCACCAGAGCTGTTCTCTTCATGATGCTCTCTGGCTTGCCTTCCACCTCCATGGTCAGCTGCACACACCAACACACATGTCATCATTAACATGTTGTTACATGTTGTTACTGTAATAGTGCCTCCCAGTCTTGCGTCTATCTACACTGCTAGTTGTTCACAACACCACATTATAAGATGTTTGGTGGCTTGTTGACAGACCAGCTTTTTTGTTGGTCCAAGGGGACCATATCGTCTTTTGTTTCATCTTTATCGACCAAGGCCGAAGGCAGCGGTTGATAAATATGAGACAAAAGGCGATATGCTCCCCGAGGACCAACAACAAAATGCTGGTCTGACAACAAGCCACCAAACATCGTTTTTGTCATCATTTTGGTTGTGCAACAAAATGCACAAAAACCCACAGGGAGACGAATTTTTAGAATCCAACTCCGGGCCACAAAGCATCGTCACAGTAGCACGAGATAACACGTCAACCTTGTATGTGACGTCAAACATAGCTTGTTGACGCTTTTCTTCCAGTCTGAAAATGTACAGAGCTGCGATCATACCTGTGAGTTATAATAATAATAATAATAATAAGGATAGCTTATATAGCGCCGCTTCACAAATTTAACTATGCTCTTAGCGCTGTACATCGAGATATAACAATTTCAATAATATAAATACAAAGATGATATTATAATAATACACATTTACAAATATCACTCACGTGCATACATCCTCGTGCACACCACGCGCATACACACTCCCACTCATTAACAAGTGCTTCCATCCCCCTGCCACTGAGATGTTCATATACCCCCCCTGGACAAGCTCACACCATGTCCGTCTCCTCTCTAGACTGTACATACACTCAGCAAGAAAAAGAAAGACTAAATGCAAATTTCATACACAACCCTATAGCTCAATCAAAGCTGAAGCAACTATACAACAAGTCGCGTAAGGCGAAAATACAATATTTAGTCAAGTAGCTGTCGAACTCACAGAATGAAACTGAACGCAACGCAACGCAGCAAGACCGTATACTCGTAGCATCGTCACTCCACCGCCCGTGGCAAAGGCAGTGCACGTGGAATTGACAAGAAGAGCGGGGTATTCGTTGCGCTGAGAAGGATAGCACGCTTTTCTGTACCTCTCTTCGTTTTAACTTTCTGAGCGTGTTTTTAATCCAAACATATCATATCTATATATTTTTGGAATCAGGAACCGACAAGGAATAAGATGAAAGTGTTTTTAAATTGATTTCGAAAAAAAAATTGATAATAATTTGTATATATTTAATTTTCAGAGCTTGTTTTTAATCCGAATATAACATATTTATATGTTTTTGGAATCAGCAAATGATGGAGAATAAGATAAACGTAAATTTGGATCGTTTTATAAATTTTTATTTTTTTTTACAATTTTCAGATTTTTAATGACCAAAGTCATTTTGTTTGTTTGTTTATTTGTTGCTTAACGTCCAGCCGACTACGCAGAGCCATATCAGGACGAGGAAGGGGGGGATGAAGGGGGCCACTTGTCAAGCGATTCCTGTTTACAAATGCACTAACCCATTACTTGTGTCCCAGCAGGCTTTAGTAAAACTAAATTAATACCTACTGGAAGATTACCAGTTTCCAGTATGTTAAAATAGGCTTAACCTATCTACTGCTGGACTTACATCAGAACACTAACAGATTAAACTATACATGAATCGCGAGACAAGCGGCAAGAGAAGAGATTTTTGGAAAAAATACAGGTGAATGAGCAAGAAGGCAGAAAAAAGAAAAGAATTCATGAAGAAAAAGAGAGCATGATAGGAAAGAGGAACCAAAAATCTACCTAACAGCAAACTAGAAAGCTCCTGCGGTTCCAAAAACAGGAGGGGCCTTTAATTTCATAACCGCAGTGCCCCACTGCGGGAACCAAAGGCATTAATGGAAAATTTCCTAAATAAATTATCATTTAATTAATATACTTACCCGAATCACATTAGCATTGAGTCACCTGAGATGCTTATCACTGAAAAACGCTTACCCGGCTAAAGAATTTAAAGGGAAGCAACCCCATCACCAAAACGAAAGTGAAAGTAGCTTTGGTAATGGGCCAGTACACCGGGAGTTACCTCCCATACGGGTGTATGCCACGTCACTTCCTCTAGGAACACGTGCCTATTATCATACGGCTTTAAAAAAAATCTTAAAACCATAAGCGGGGCAGGTGGGAGGGAATACAGTATGTGATTCGGGTAAGTATATTAATTAAATGATAATTTATTTAGGAAATTTTCCATTTAATATCATATTCTTACTCCGAATCACATTAGCAGATAACATCAACAAGGCGGTGGGCTAGAAATGAATCAAAACTCACCATCAAGTTCTGGACAGGAACTGGCCTGCTGCTATGAGCGCTGGAAGGCCTCTGGAGCCATCCTGTCGAAGAGCTGTGATGTCCCGAAGATAAAAGTTTATGAAAACATCTTCGGAACGCCAATACGCAGTTGTCAGCACCTCCTCTAGACGTCTGGAGCGCAGAACTGCCAGAGAGGATGCCCACGCCCTCGTCTCATGGGCTCGGGCCGAGTCAAGTGGCAAGGAGGGCATAACCCCCCCCCCTCTTTGTGCGCCTCCACTCATAAGCCTGCTTGATGAGCGAGGACACCCACCGGGCCAACGTTACCTTCGACAAATCTTTCTCGCGCCTAGTAAGGAGAGAGATAAACAACAACTTCTGAGAACTAGACCGAATCGGCTGAGTCCGGGCTAAGTACAGACGAAGTGCCCTCACAGGGCAATTGACCGAATCGGGGTCACCCGGGGCCAACGCGCTGGTCAGAGCCTTAACTCTAACCAGCGGAGAGGCCTGCCCCGGAGACTGATTCTTGGCCAGGAAATCAGGCCGGAAACGCAAAGATGCGGAACCGTCCGGCTCAAAGGAGATATCTCCAGGCTGACCCGACAGGGCGTGGACCTCGCTACCCCGTCGGGCCGTAGCCAACAAAAGGAGAAACAGCGCTTTGCGAGTGACATTGAACAGACTGGCCTCGCTTAAAGGCTCAAAATCCGCAGAACGAAGGAATTCCAGGATTAAAAACAAGTCCCACTTGGGAGCGGGCAAACGAGCTTTAGCTTCCTTAAGAGCAGCCCCTTTAATGACTGCAGCTATAACGCCCCCGACTCGAACAGAACGACCAATCTGCTGAAGAGTCGCCGAGATAGCGGAGCGCCGGACCCTCAACGAGGAGACTGAGGCGCCCTGTGAAGACATGAAAGAGAGGTGGTTAGCGACCTGAATAGAGCGCGGAGCCACCGAACTCACCCCTCTAGCTGAACACCAGGCAGTCCATGCCTTCCAGTGGGAAGCATAAACTGAAGAGGTGGACGCTCTATGCGAGCGAGCCACCAAGTCCAGAGTCAAAGACGACGCCCCAGAGCGCTTCAGCGAGTCCCGAACAACTTCCACACGTGAAGCTTCAGAAGACTGGGCTCCTCGTGTGGAATGCCTGTTCGGGGCTGCACTAGTTCCCCTCGCACGAGTGCGAGAGGAATGGGGGGCCCTTGGGCAAGCCGAAGAAGATCTGGAAACCAGACCTGCGACGGCCACAGAGGAGCGACCAGAAGAAGAAGGGCCGGCTCCTCCATCTCCGCTTTCCGGATTACTCGGCTGAGTAACGGAAAGGGAGGAGTCTGAAGATCTGTATGTGCCCCCCAACCCTCCCTGGACGCATCTGTAAAGAGGTCCAGGTCGGGGAGGGGCACGACGATCGGAACACCTCTGCAGACCCACTCCGTGTGCAACCACGGAAGGGTCGCAGACTGGAACCATCCCTGCAAAGGGATGAGGGCGTCCCAGTCCACCAGAGGAGAGTCCACAAACGGCTTCAGCGCGAACTGAAGCGGACATTTGTGGACCCGGCCCAGTGAAACCAGAAGAGCCATAGACTCCATCTGCCCCAAGATGGAGGCGAGCGAGCGGATGGAAGCCATCAGGAGAGGTAAAGTGGAGCGAATCTGAGCTTGGAGCTTGTCCACCCTTCTCTGAGAAGGCTGGACAGTCCAAGCGACCGTGTCGAAAGACATCCCCAGATAAGTGAATGTCTGTGACGGGGTCAGCTCCGACTTTACCCGGTTGATCGAGAACCCCAACCAGTTGGATTCTCGAAGAACCGTCAGGGTATCCTGCGAACAGCCGCTCTGGGACTGGTTCATGATGAGCCAGTCGTCCAGATAAGCCCGCAGACGGATACCCTGGGACCTCACCAGTGCACAGACCTGTCTCACCACCATGGTGAAAATCCACGGTGCGAGAGACAGCCCGAAAGGGAGTGCGCGAAACTGGTAGATCTGATCTCCCCACCGGAAACGAAGCCATTTCCGGTCGGTCGGATGCATAAGAATGTGAAAGTATGCGTCCGTGAGATCGATCGAGGTCACCCAGTCTCCTGGGCGGAGAGAGTCTCGGACAGAGGCTGGCGTCTCCATCTTGAATTTTATCTCCCTCAAGAAAGTATTGAGGAGAGATAAATCCAACACGGGACGCCATCCTCCTGATGCTTTGGGAACAGCGACCAGACGCCCGTAAAATCCCAGGGAGCTGTGGACCCGAACTCTCTCCACCGCGCCCTTCTGCTCCAGGGAGGCAATTTCCGACTGCAAGACGGAACGTGCTTCCTGCGAGAAGGGGGGCTTGAACCGCGGAGGCACTCGGGTAAGAGGCGCCTTTTCCTCCCGCCAGAGTAGACGGAAGCCCGAACTCACCACTCCCACAATCCATTGGCTGTCTACTACCGACATCCAACGAGAAAGTGCCCGGGAGGGGCCTCCCGCCATCACCAAGGTGGAGGGCGGGAGGGAGGTGAGATCGGGAGCGCTTCATTGGGGGTGTGGTTTACTTCCAGAGCCGCCACGCCCCCTCCCCGATGCCGTCCTCTTCTTCCCACCACGAGCGGCCGGCGAAGCCTGCCGCTTCTGAGCTGGCTTGGGGTTAGACGATGTCTGAGCCTGCTTCTGTTTAGAAGGCTGAGACTGTTTCACCCCCTTCAGAGTGTAGTCAAGGAACTGACTGTCCTTGTTTGACTGAATCTCCTTCTGTCTGGCATCCAGTGCCAGCGGACAGAAGAGAGACTCCTCTGAGACCGGGGAGACTCTCAAGGTCTCCCTAGTAGCCAGCTCCGTGAATTGGGACTGCGAGAGGAAGAGATCCCTCCTGCAGAGTACCGCTTGGGTGTACTGCAGGGAGGAAAGACGCAATTGTTCCTCATTGACCTTGGCCAATGCGGTCAAAAGCGCAGAGACATCGTCCGCATTCTGTTCTTCACTGAGAGTGAAAGGAACTAGCGAATCGGTCAATGCCCGAGACAGAGCCCGAACGAGAGTCTCCGCAATGGAGGACAGTTCGATCTGCCGACGTCCAACCTCCTCAGCAGAGAGGAGGGAAGCCTCGGAAACCGGCAAAACCGAATCACGCTTGATCGGTTTAGTCAGAAGAGGCAGCAATTCCCGGGAAACCGGAAGGGTAGCCCTAGGGAGTGCAAAAGACGCCAGCCAATTCTGGCTCTGATTGGGCATGCCAAGCTTCCTATTGGCCGTAGGCACGAAGGAAGAGGCTTGGGCAGCTGAAGCCACCCACTGCTGAGCTGATTCCGGAACTGGACCAAAAGGAAGCAGTAACGGAACAGGCACTGGCCGAATACCACTCCCCGCATGTGCTGGACGAACCAGTGAATGCGAAAGTTGGTAAGCCACTGACGGAGACTCGGCGAACCGGAAGGAAGAAACATCCTCCTGTGCCGGCCGGAAGTCCGCCATGGCAGAAGGAACGAATGATGCGGAAGAGTCCGCAGCCACCACCCCTTCAGGAAAATAACGAGACGTTACTTCCGCCGCGACGTCAAGAACAGACTTGAGCTTCGACGGAAACACGCCCCGCGACTCCTCGCTGACCACTGATGGAGCATCAGAATAGTCACACGTGGAACCATGACCGAAGTCACCAGTTCCGGAAGCAGAAGCATGCCCTGGCAAACCGGAAACCGGAAAAGCCTGAGCACTAACGTCATCCTGCCGCCCAAAACCCTGTGAAGGTAAAGGGTAAGCAGGACGACCATCCGCAAAAACCGGAGCTGGATGAGCTGACGTCACTCCCCCGACTGAGTGGAGTGATGCCTGCTCAAGCCTAGGCGCTTGAAAGCCGGAAGGCGCACGCTGTAATCCACTATCTGGTATCCGGAAGGAACCACCAGAAGAGGAAGAAGCGTTTCCGGCCGAAACCGGAAGTGTAGTCAACGGAACCGCAAAATGCGGAAGTGAAGACTGCACTGGTTGACTTCGCGATCCGGAAGGACCGGAAGTCAGTGAATACTCCATCCTGCCGCGACCGCCGTAGCGTGCCGGAGCGGACGGATCATCACTTCCGGCAAGTGCCGGAAATGCGGCAGTCGAAACCGACTGCCGCCGCTGTTCGAACAAGTCCGGGGCCTCGTAGGTTATCGCCGGAAATGAAAGATCAGCAAGGTATCGGTCGTGACCCGATGCGAAAGAGCTGTCCCCCGAAGGAGAACGTCCAGGCGCCTCACGAGGGCTATCGGACCAGCTCTGCTTACCAACCGACGCTGAAGAGGGAGGACGCTGCTCCAAGCCGGAAGTGGAGGACAAAGACACGGAAGCCAATGCCCGGACGTCACTGCCAGATGCCGGAAACGCCGAACTGCTGGCGACGGAACGCTGAAATCTGCCTGCACCAAGCTGCGGATTTCTGGAACCAGTGACTTTAACAGAGAGGAAACCAACGCACCTTGTCCAGGTGCTAACAAAGAAGACGAAGTCTCCGATGTAGAGACAGGTGCAGAAGTAACAGTAGCGCTAGGCGCCGCAAAAGAAGCAGAAGTAGTAACAGCGCTAGGCGCCGAAATTGGTACAGCCAACAAAGTGTTACGCTCTTGGTCTGTAACAAGTAACGTTGCTTTGGAAGAGGAAGACTTAGCCTTAATTTTCCCCTTGGGGTCCGACTTGCCACGGCGCTTGTCTGAATCAGACATGTTGACAACAACACGTGGCAACGCGAAAAAATTTACTGAAACATAAGTCTAAACGACTGGAAAATTCAGTAAACACACGCACTAATGCGTTAACAAAATACTATAGCTAAACTTGCCCCACAAGCAGAGGCACGGAGAGCTACAAACAAAGTCACACGAGCTAGAAAACTAACTCACACAACAAAATGGCGACACGCAAGACACTGACACAAACGTCAACAACACGTGGCAAAGTAAAAAGATTTACTGAAACGTAAGTCAAAACGACTGAAAACACAGTAAACACACACGCTTACGCGTCAACAAAATACTAAAGCTACACTTGCCCAAACAGAAAGAGGGCACGCAGAGCTACTAGCAAAGTCACACGAGTTAGCTAACTAACTCACACAACAAAATGGCGAAACACGCAAGTCACTGACACACAAGTCCGTAAAAAACGGACAACGTACAGTAACGAAACAGCGCAAACAACCAACAACAAACGGGAACGAGCTCACCAAACTGTAGGCAAGGCGAGCAGAAAAGCTGGGTAACGTGGCCGGCGGGTGTCACTCAAACACACAAGGTCAGCCACAGAGCGTCAAAAAGTGAACCGTCCTCTCCGAGGTGAAAAAGACGTATGATAATAGGCACGTGTTCCTAGAGGAAGTGACGTGGCATACACCCGTATGGGAGGTAACTCCCGGTGTACTGGCCCATTACCAAAGCTACTTTCACTTTCGTTTTGGTGATGGGGTTGCTTCCCTTTAAATTCTTTAGCCGGGTAAGCGTTTTTCAGTGATAAGCATCTCAGGTGACTCAATGCTAATGTGATTCGGAGTAAGAATATGATATTAAATTAATTTTTAAGCCACCAAGCTGAAATGCAATACCGAAGTCCGGGCTTCGTCGGAGATTACTTGACCAAAATTTCAACCAATTTGGTTGAAAAATGAGGGCGTGACAGTGCCGCCTCAACTTTCACGAAAAGCCGGATATGACGTCATCAAAGACATTTATCAAAAAAATGAAAAAAACGTTCGGGGATTTCATACCCAGGAACTCTCATGTCAAATTTCATAAAGATCGGTCCAGTAGTTTAGTCTGAATCGCTCTACACACACACACACACACACGCACACACGCACGCACGCACACACACACGCACATACACCACGACCCTCGTTTCGATTCCCCCTCGATGTTAAAATATTTAGTCAAAACTTGACTAAATATAAAAAGACACATTCAAACAACAAGTTCAGTAAGTGTTGAGCATATTTCTTTTCTTGTAAGTGTGTAAGTGTTTATGACTTTTCGTTGTGGATTTTGCGATTACAGAGATAAGTTGCAAATTGACCATGAGTCGCCGCGGTAATTATCAACATTGATTGGGTCTTTGAGAGTGAATGCTTACAATCGTTGTTCTCGGAAACACAAATCCAAAGCTGCGATGGTTCCACACATCAAACAATCAGCCCGATTGGCTTTTACTTTGACAATCCACGTTTCACCAGAAAGCTCAAACCCATTCACCACCTCGAGTTATTGCATGGGAAACATGAGATTTATTTCCCAGGTGTTTGTGAATGAAAACTTGTGAAAATGATGACAATACATGTTATTTATATTTTTGACCAAAATATGACATTTTACATAGATCAAGACAGTCAGTGTTCCTCTAAGACAGCGCAAGGGGTCGAGGTGAACAATGACTGTCGAGATCTGTGTAAAATATCATATTTTGGCCAAAAATACAGAACAACATTTCTGTATCGATCTCTGTACCGATCTACTTTTACGATTGAACGCATACAAACATGCACTCTTGGGTAGTCTTGGCAAGCTAGTTCCCTCCCCCCTATGTCCGTGTGGCAAGAATCAGACAGCAGAGCACATCCTGCAGGCTTGTCCATACCACAGTGCTCTGAGGGACACCATCTGGCCAGAGGAGACAGCGCTACAAAAGAAGCTATACGGCCCCAAAGAGGACTTGGCGAGGACAGAACGTTTCGCCCTGCAGTCCGGACTGACGATCTAACAGCGAACGACAAGAAGAAGAAGAAGGGTAGTCTTGGCTAGCCGCCTAAATATGTGTTTTAGTCACATTCTGACGTCACATGGCTCAAAGAAGAGACATCCAATGTTCAATCGACACATTTCAAAGTGTAAAGGCATTCTTCTTCTTCTTCTTCTTCGTTCATGGGCTTAGACTCCCACGTTCACTCATGTTTTTAGCACGAGTGGATTTTTTACGTGTATGACCGTTTTTTACCCCGCCATTCAGGCAGCATCTGCCGATTTCGGGGGAGGCATGCTGGGTATTTTCGTGTTTCTACAACCCACCGAACTCTGACATGGATTACAGGATCTTTTCCGTGCGCACTTGGTCTTGTGCTTGCGTGTACACACGAAGGGGGTTAAGTCACTAGCAGGTCTGCACATAAGTTGACTTGGGAGATCGGAAAAATCTCCACTCTTAACCCACCAGGCGGCAGCGACCGGGATTCGAACTCACGACCTCCCGATTAGGAGGCCGACGTCTTACCACCACGCCACTGCACCCGTCTTAAAGGCATTCAAGAACTGAAAGCCGATTAAATCCAGGCAAGAACTTCCCTTCGCAATGTGATGAATACAGGTTAGACGGGCGCAGTGACCTAGAGGATAAGACACGGGGGTGTATGGCTGCCTCAGTGGCGGGGTACAAATGATCATACACGTAAAAACCCACTCTTGCAAAAACATGAGTGAACGTGGGAGTTTCAGCCCACGAACGAAGAAGAAGAAGTAGAAGAACACAGGTCCACTTTGAACGCTGACCACTCACCTCGGGGAAATCTCTCAACACCTCTGACATCTCGTTTCCACGCTCGCCGCAGCCTACGTAGACGATGACGTCGCTGTTGGAGTATTTGGACAGCGACTGCGAGATGACAGTCTTGCCACAGCCGAAAGCCCCGGGGATGGCTGTGGTGCCGCCCTGTACACACCTGTTGGATGGCAAAAACACCAGATGTGATTTAAAATAAAATCACACAAAAAATATCATTAGTCAGCTTTTTTAACCCTCCATCTGCAGATCTGAAATCATCGAGCTGGCGAACTTTCCAAACAACAACAGCCGTGAAGAGTACATGAACTGTTAATTAACAATTCAACCGAAGAGCAAGAAAAGTGAGGCATGATTGGCTCACGAAGTGTAGCCTATGCGATCGTAACTTTGTCTGTCTGTGCGTTTGTGCGTTTGTGCGTGTGTGTGTGCGTGTGTGTGTGTGTTTGTGCGTGTGTATGTCTGTGGTAGAAACTTTAACATTTCCGAGTCTATGTGTGAGTGGTTATCCAAGACTATGGATAAAGCTCGCATAAGATTACGTCACGGTCAAAAGTGTTTGACGTCAATTAATGCATCATGACGGCATGCCTCCCTGTAGTCTTTCTCTCTCGCGTGGTGTGTGTGGTCTCGGTCATTGTTATTTTGAGCGGGCCGAGACTATTTGGCAGTCGTGTCCCTGTAAGTAGGCAACATGCAGACAGACAGATCTAGATCTAGTGTCTCTCTTTCTTGCACAGTGTCACCTAAGCTTACTGTGTGTGTGGGTGTGTATGTGTGACGGAGTGATTGAGTTTGTGTTACTGTTTGTCTATTTCTTACGTGAGCCTTGAAGGCTTCGCCTCTTGTTTTACCATCACTATGACCAAAATATAGAGGTGACTCTCAAATAAGCGCTCTCCCCGTTTACGTTGCGACGATAGCCAAAAATGCTGGCTCCTGCAACGTACCCATACCAGATCCAGATCAGGGTCCGCTGTCATCCACTCAGCTGATAATACTCTGCCTATGTTCAAGAAAAGTTGAATTTT